>NW_006293525.1:420091-430421 GCF_000327345.1 Myotis davidii | reverse complement strand
CCCCCCCCGCCGTATTCACCAGACCTTGCTCCTTCAGTTTACCACTTGTTCTGATCGATGGCACACACACTTACTGAGCAGCACTTCAAAACGTACGAAAAAGTGGAAAATTGGGTCTATGAATGGTTTGCCTCAAAACAAGAAAAGTTCTATTGGGAGGTAACCACAAATTATCTGAAAGATGGGGGAAATGTGTAGCTAGTGAGGGACATTACTTTGAATAAAGCACTTTCGATGTTTCTCTTGAAATTATCGTGTTTTCTTTGATTACAAAATCCGCATTATTAACCGGTACACCTAGTATTTTCTGAAGAAGAAAGCAATCTCATCTCCAGACACAGAGTAAACAGGAAAAATTGTAAAGGTAACCCAGTGAGATATTACTACCGCAGCAAGTTGGAAGAGGAAAACAAACAATTTCCAAAATAAGTTAGGAATGATGGTAAATGTGGGCAACCTTGTGCTTGGACAAAGGCATATAATGCAAACAAAAGACCACACCTAACGATGCAAAAGCAAGAGCATCTTTTCTCTCTCCCATAATATGGAATGTGAAATGGTTATGAAAGAGTCATGGCTCAAATCCTAAGATACTAAGACAAGAATCCTGTGCCTTTTTATTCCTATTACATTTTCTGCAGTCATTTCTCATCTGTTCTCCTCTAGAATATAGACAAGTCCTTCTTTCCTGTCTGTCACACTGAGCAGAAGCATGAGAACAAACTGTCCACATTAGCTCAATGTTCTAAAGCAGCGTTTCTCAACCGGTGGGTCGCGACCCCTTTGGGGGTCAAATGACCCTTTCCCAGGGGTCGCCTAAATACATCCTGCATATCAGATATTTACATTACAATTCATAACAGTAGCAAAATTACAGTTATGAAGGAGCAACGAAAATAATTTTATGGTTGGGTCACAACATGAGGAGCTGTATTAAAGGGTCGCAGCATTAGGGAGGTTGAGAGCCACTGCTCTAAAGGGAGAGGAGCACATTCCTGACGTCAGGGGAGAGTGCTGAGCAGGACAGGAGTGCCAGTGCCCTTGTCTGCAGACTCTCCTCCTGAGGCTTAACGTACCCTGGACATGGTTTTAATAAGGGAGTCAATTAGGTGTGTATCTATAATTAACACAACTTTCTTAGAATTCTATTTCCTCATCTTTTCCAGGAACCGGGAACTTAGATTAGAATTTTATGGAATATTAGCTTGGAACAGAGTTCTAGCAATTGTCTAGTCCAAGGGTCAGCTAACTACGACCTGGCCACCTGTTTTTGGCCAAATTTGGCTACTGTCTGTTTATGTACATAAGTGTTTACTGGAACATGGCGTGCCAATTCAACTACACATTGTTTACGGCTGCTTTCAAGCTACACAGGTAGAGGAATTGCAATAGAAGCCATGTGATCCACAGAGCCCACTTTGGGCCTTTACAAAGTTTGCCAACCTCTGCACTGGTTCAGTGATTTTCAACCTTTTTCATCTGAAGGTTACACAAACTAATTACTAAAATACTGAGGGACACCAAAAAATAATATTTTTTGCCCATCTGACAAAAATAGGTATACTGTTGATTTACTTAAAAAAATAATTACCTACCCTTTTTGCTCCAAGGTGACTTTTTAACAAATCAGATGCCTATACTTAATATATAAGGATTTCTGATGCCAAGAATTAACTGATCAGATGCAACCTTATTATGCAGTGTGATCAATAAGACGCAACTCTGTTATATGACCTACATATTTATGGTTCAAGACAGGGCATTCACACCACACAGCTATTGTTGTGCTAGCTGTTGTCATTTTTTTTTAATTTGACAATCTCAGGGAAAAGAGGTCAGTGCCCCTGACTAAATAGGCACTGCATGTTTTAAAAATTCTTGCAGCACACCAGTTAAAAAAATCACTGCTCTAAAAGTTCTCAACCTCCTACCCTAGCTGGCTCAGTGGATAGAGCCATCAGCCTGTGAGCTGAGGGGTCCTGGATTCAATTCTGGTCAAAGGCACATGCCCAGGTTGTGGGCTCAATCCCCAGTAGGAGGCATGCAGGAGGCAGCCAATCAATGATTCTCTCTCATCACTAATGTTTCTATCTCTCTCCCTCTCCTTTTCCTTTATGAAAATTAAAAAATATACTTAAAAGTTCTCAACCTCTTTTCTTTTACCTCAATGCCATTCTCACGTATTGTGAATCACTATCGAAGTCAAAACTCAGTATTTTACTGGTAAGGAAATCCAGACCCTTTATTTAAACAGTAACTAGAAAAAAAGGATCAGGGTAATGTTCGAGAACTTTGAAAATGAGCATATTAGCCTTACAGGATTACATGAAATTCTGAGTAGCCAAGCAAAATGTTCACAAAGAGCCCACACCGACATCATGTTGCTTGAAAAATAATTTATCCTCATTGTTTTAAAATCTTATAGGGCCCCTGGACAGGTTCTCTTCATATGAACTTAGTATTTTGTTTACACATTTGTTTGTCTTGCGACTGACTTTCCTCATTCGATGTTGGCAAATCAATAGCTGACAAGTCCTAACAGATAGCAAGGTTCTGCCTCCCAACATGGAAGCTATCAAACCCGGCCCTTGAGTTCTCAATCATCCTTGGCGGCCTGGAAGAGGACGAGTAGCCTGAGCTTGGCCAACTGGGTGTTCCCATCATGACTTAGAATCTACAGGAAATGACACCCATCCCTCTTTTTTAAAAATTAATCCTTCTAGCCCTAACCGGTTTGGCTCAGTGGATAGAGCATCGGCCTGCGGACTGAGGAGTACCAAGTTCGATTCCGGTCAAGGGCATGTACCTTGGTTGCGGGCACATCCCCAGTAGGAGGTGTGCAAGAGGCAGCTGATCGATGTTTCTCTCTCATCGATGTTTCTAACTCTCCCTTCCCCTCTGTAAAAAAAAATAAATCAATAAAATATATATTTAAAACAAAATTAATCCTTTTAGCCCTAGCTGGTTTTGCTCAGTGGACAGAGCAGTCAGCCTGGGTTTGATTCCAGTAAAGGGCACATGCCCGGGTTGTGGGCTCGATCCCCAGTAGGGGGCGTGCAGGAGGAAGCTGATCAACGATTCTCTCTCATCATTGATGTTTCTATCACTCTCCCTCTCCCTGCCTCTCTGAAATCAATAAAAATATATAAGAAGAAAATGAATCTTTCTAAAGGACCAGCCACTACGTTTAAGAAATGTCAAAGAAAGGGACAAAGCCCTTCCAGCAATCTTTCTTCCTTCCACAGATAGAGTGACTGTGGTGCATGCTGTGGGCACTGGGCTCTCCCCAGGTGCAGAGGAGAATGTCATTAATGCACTTCCTAGAAGCCTTCCCTGCTGCCCCTGAGTTACAGTCTGCAAGGCAAGGCACTCCTAGGAGGCTTGAGTCACAATCGTCACAGCGGTTCTCAGGAGACAGAGGCAGGACACACACAGGTGACAAGAGGTTCTCAGAGGTCAGGGAGCTCTTGGAAACCATGTGCTGCCTCTGGGCCTGTAGGAGCTGTGATAGGGGTGGCTTCTCAAGTCTCAATAGCATCAAAGTCAGCTCCTCCAGTGCTGCAGACTGAGCCGGCCTGGGAGCTCTCCCCTGTCTTCAGTCAGGGCTTCCAGGCAAGGTTCCTGTATCAGACTGACAGAAACAGAGAAGGGTTTCCTGAGCACGGCACCTCCAGCCCTGCCAAGAGTAGTAGAAGCTCTGATTCCTGTAGTAAAGCCCGCCATACCTGGAATGTATAGCACAGCTTCTGTTGTCCTGACTGATAAAACCCAAATAAGCCGGCACTACTGCACACTGCACACAGGTCCATTCTCCTCCAGCAAGCTAGCATTTTCACATCTGCTTAATCCATCCCAAATCTTCCTTTTACAGATGTGAAAACTAAGACTAACCAGTTAGTAAACAAGCAAACCCAGACTTCAACTCAGGTCTACCAATACAGAGTTCTTGAACTTATTTAGCAAGCAACCTTAGAACACAGCCCCTGATTTCCTATGTCGAAATATTACAGGGCAGCCAGGTCTTCCTCAAGTGTAGGTAGGAAGATCACTCACACATGGTACCTACTAAATCACGCAGACAGAATCATTCTAACATACAGGCTGCAATCTGGTGGCCTACAAACACATGTGACTTTGAATTATGTGGGGGTTTTTTAATTAATCAACTTAATTGCCAATATTTTAAAAATAGAACTATAAGTATAGAGTTCCATTTTCTCTCAAAAAAGAAAGAAAATATCAAAATATCTAGAATAGTGGACCCAAATTTACCACAGCTAAGTCAACTGAAGATGTACAGCATCTGGCCAAACAGAAAGAAGGCTCCTGCACTTATATTAAAAATAATCATGAGGGAGTGGCACCACAGAGCCTGCCTGGGAGAAAAGACTGTGGGGTGCCTCCTTTCTCCAGTCTTTTGCTTGACTTTATCAACTACCAAGGTACCTATCCTTCCGAAAGAATCTCTAGGAACTGTCTCACTATTCTTATGGTTTTTAAATAAACAAAGTCAAATTCCAATAGTAAGAGTTTCAGAAGGTAAGAACAGAGGAGATGAAAAGCAGAAAAACAATAAAAAAATTCCGCAGAACTGAATTGAAGGATGCATATTTCCAGGCTAAAGTGTTAACTAAATGCATGGCACAATAAAGACAAAAGACCTATGCCAATGACATTTTGGAACACGGGAGGAAAGGAAAATCATCATTAGAAATAAAGAACTGTCATCAGAAATTCTCAAGAGCAGAACTGGAGGACAGAACATGTATGGTAATACAACCAAAAATCTACGGAAAATGCATTCAAATCTACAATTATAGATCTAACAAATCATCATTCGACTGAAAAGGTTAGAATTTGTTCATAATACATGGGTCTCAAAAAATTTACCTTCACGCACCCATTCTTAGAAAGTTGAGCATTTTACTTTGTTAATTAATTTGAAAATATATAACAAGGGATAATTTTTCCAGAAAAATTTATCAGAATGACCAGTGAATGTAAAAAGCTAAACTAACCAAAAACAGTAACTTAAAGAGGCACCAGACCAAACTGGCTTTGCAGACTAGAGTTCTTCCAACATTTAATAAAGAGATTTTTACACTGCCCCAGAAAGCTTCACAACTCATTCTAGGAAGCCACTTATCTTGTAAAAAATAGGATAGCACATGTGCACAAATACAAAGGAAGACAACTATAATGATCTTTTACAATCATAAATGAATCCTAAAGTAAAATCAACAATACAGTAAAAGAATAAAATATGCAGCACAAGGTTTTGAATCCAAGAATGCAAGGCTGGTTCAACATTGAAAATCAATACATCCTCTACAATAAATGAGAAATTTAAGCAATAAAAATAAATTTAAAAAAATTTAAAAAAAGAGGAAGATGTACACTGACCATCCCTCCACGACGCCCACCAGCCAATCAGGCGTGAGTATGCAAGTTAACCCAACAAAGATGGCGGGTTAATTTGTATATGGCGGGCACCGAGCAGCCTGGGTCCTGGGAACATCCTCAGGACCCAGGCTGCTCTGAGCCTGTAGGCCCGCGCGTAGACCCTGAGCGGCCGGGGTCACAGAACGCCCTGGCCAGGAGTGGCCTACGGGCACCGGCGCCAAGCAACCTGGGTCCTGGGACAAGCAGCCAGGGGCACCAAGCACAAGCGGCCACAAGGTGGGGCGGGAACTTCCGCCACAAGTTCCCACCCCGCGGCCGCTTGCACGTGCACCCGCACCAAGCAGCCCGGGTCCCGGGACACCAAGCAGGCCAGGTCCCGGGACAAGCAGCCGGGGGCGCCAAGCGGGCTGGGTCCCGGGACAAGTGGCCAGGGTTGCCAAGTGGGCTGGGTCCCGGGACAAAGCGGCCCGGGTCCAGCCTGGTGGACACAGCGAACGCAGGGCCGCCAGGCTTGGGGATGTGCCCCCAGCAGCTGCCGCACGCCGTGTCCGCCAGATCCATGTCCTCCAGCCCACGGACACAGCAAACACGCGGCCGCCGGGCTTGGGGGTGTGCCCCCGGCAGCCGGCCAGACACGCCCCTAGCCCAGTGGACATAACGCAAGGGATTCTCTGTGCATGGGCTGCAGAGGAAACACCTTTTCTTTTCTTTAACAAATATATTTTATTGATTTTTTACAGGGAAGAGGGGAGAGGGATAGACTGTCAGAAACATCAATGAGAGAGAAACATTGATCAGCTGCCTCCTGCACACTCGCCACTGGAGATGTGCCCCCAACCAAGGTACATGCCCTTAACAGGAATCAAACCTGGGACCCTTCAGTCTGCAGGCAGATGCTCTATCCACTGCGTCAAACCATTTCAAGCATAAATACCTTTTCTGACCGCGCATTGGCTAAGCTCCCTATACGCCACCACTTGCAGTGTTCTTGGTAACTTGGGTTATAAGAATCCAAGAAGGTGACCTAGGGTTTTTCCACCACACTCCTGGAGGAAAAAATGAAGGTCTGCTGCTGGAGGGGCTAAGAAATGTCATATCCTGCCCTAGCTGGTTTGGCTCAGTGGATAGAGCCTCGGCCTGCCGACCGCAATGTCCGCATTCGATTCTGATCAAGGGCATATACCTACGTTACAGGTTCCTTCCTGGCCGGGGCCCAGGTCAGGGCTCATGCAGGAGGCAACCAATCAAAGTGTCCCTCTCACATTGATGTTTCTGTCTGTCCCTCTCTCTTCCACATTCTCTAAAAATCAATGGAAACATATCCTCAGGTGAGGATAAAAAAAAAAAAAAAAGAAATGTCATATCTATGAAAGACACTTCTTGAAAATGCCTAAAGAAAGTTGTCATTTTTTCATGGTGAAGGGACTGGAGTCGGTGTTGATGAAAACACCTTGGTGGCTGCGGTGGCTGGCAGTGGTTGCAGCAGCGGGGTGATGGGGCTGGCGCCTTCCCCTGATCAGCCTGGTAACCTCCCACAGAGGAAGGCCAGACTGTCCCTGGGGGGAGCGGGCCTAAGCCATCAGTAGGACATCCTCTGAGGGCTCCCAGTCTGTAAGAGGGGGCAGGCTGAGCTGAGGAACCCCCCCGCCCCCAGTGCACGAATTTCGTGCATCGGGCCCCTACTCTATATTGCAAGATAAAAGAAGGGGCCTCATCAACCACTTCAAGAAATACAGAAAAAGCAACTGATAAAATTAAAACCCAACTCAAAAACAAATGTTCTTAGCTAAACAAAAATATCAGAAACCTACAGCAAACAACATACTCGATATTAAAAGAATGCTCATTTAAGTCAAAAAAGATGACAAGACAAAGACACCTGCCATCACCCATATTATTCAACATTATACTGAAGGGCTTGACAATGAAGGTTTCTAGAAGTATAAGAAAAAGAAATGAGATATAAATATTAGAAGAGATTGCAAATATGACTGTCTAAATAGAAAATCTAAAGCATCAAACTATTAAAACAAGATTCTAATAAGCCAGTTGTATATAATTCAATTACAAAAACACTTTTCTATAGATCAGTAACAAATTTGAAAATGTAATAGGATAAACAAAACTATACCATCCACAATGAAAACAAATATAACATATCTAGGAACTAAACAAGTAAAGTAGAAGAACTATAAAAAGAAAATTGTACTACTATAAGTTCCATTGGGGCAGGAATCTCTGTGTAGTCTGTTCAGTATGCATCCAATCTCTTAGGTAAGTGCCTGGCACATTCAATAAGCATGTGATAGATGACTGACAGGCATAAAAGAACTTAACAAAGGCATTCTCATTGCTGGATGAAAGAACCCATATGGTAAAAATACCAATCGTTCCCAAGTATGTTAATAAATACAATGAGATCCTAATAAAAATTTCAGAATTCTTTACAGAACATGAAGATTCAGAAGTTCATTTTTTTATATTGTAAGAACAATTTTAAAGAAATTTCTTTAAAAGAACATGCTATTTAATACACACAATATGAAGCAATAATTTTTAAAAATTTATTATAAATAGTAATTTAACATGTAAAAAAGATGGATAAGATGGAGAATTCAAAAAATCATATTAGAACTGTGAGAAGCCCCAAATTCACACCATACCCAAAATAAAGTTTCAGCCTATATAATAAAGATGTAATATGCAAACTGACCATCACACCCTCACACAAGATGGCCACCCCCATGTGGTCAAAGATGGCCACCTCCATGTGGTCACAAAATGGCCAGCAGGGGAGTGCAGTTGTGGGCGATCAGACCAGCAGGGGAGGGCAGTTGGGGGGAAACGGGCCTGCAGGGGAGGGCAGTTGGGGGCGCTGTTCTATCTGGCCCATGGAGCCGAAAGAGTGGAGGGTTCTCTTGCTCTCCCCTCTGCTCCTTCACCAGCAACAGTGTTAACATGTATTAGTTCACACAAACACTCCATCCGTGCTTTTGTTCCGGCCCTCCAGTCCAGTTTAAGAACCCATTGTCGCCCTCGAGTCAAAAAGTTTGCCCACTCCTGAGTTAGGGGGTGATCAGGCGGGCAGGCAGAAGCAGTTAGGGGCAATCAGGCAAGCAGGCAGGCAGGCAGGTGAGCAGCTGGGAGCCAGCAGTCCGGGACTGTGAGAGGGATGTCTAACTGCCAGTTTAAGGGATTGGGCCTAAATCAGCAGTCAGACATAGCCTGAGGGGTCCCAGATTGATGAGGGTACAGGTTGGGCTGAGGGTCACACACACACACACACACACACACACACACACACCAGTGCATGAATTTCATGCACTGGGCCTCTAGTATGGAATAAAAGTTAAATTTAAAAAAATAATAATAAAGCAGCAAAGGAGCATAAAATACTAACTAAAGCATACAGGAACTGTTGGCGTGGCGACACTATTACGGAAAAAAAAACATTAAAAATATACAAGAAATTCTTTAAAACAAAGAGAGATCAACCACACAATAAAAAAAATACAAATGATACAAGCAGGCAGAAAATAAATACAATGTATGAAAACATAATTTCACTAGACACAAAAGGAAATATAAGTTACAACGTTGAAGCTATTTTTCTCTCTCAAGATTATAAAAAATATAGTAATAAACTCTTAGAAAGTGTATGGGAAATGGGGTACTCTCAACATTACTAATGGTACCAGCATTTTTGAGGACAACTTGGCAATAGCTATCAAAATTGTAAACATATGTAATTTCCACTTGAAGCAGTATCTATCCTCCAGAAATATTGGTTTAAGCACACCAAGACGTGTCTATAGATGTTCAGTGCAATGTTTTCTAAAGCAGTGAAAAAGTATAAAACTGAAACGGTTAAACAACAGTGGGTCCAAATGGTGCCCACCTACTGGGTGCTCACCTACTGTAGACTCCCGAAGCTCACAGGGCCTAACCCTTAAATGGACAAAGGGACAGCAGAATGCTACCTGGTTCCAGTCTTACTGTTAGACCACAGAGCTGTAAATGTACACAGAAAAGAGCAAAGGGGCTCGTAAAGAAAGCATTCATTCTCCAATTCATCCACGTGGCAAATACTTGCTCAACAGTCCCCACAGGGACGGTGAAACACAGGGCTCCTAACAGATAGGCTGCACTCGGGTCCTCGTGGGGCTCACAGACTACCAGGAAAGGAAGGTTATAAAGAAAAAGATAACTAAGTAACATTATAAAACAGAGTAAATGTCCGAAGAAAACCCAGGAGCCAGAGAACAGTGGGGAGGGAGGCACAGGAGCAGTAGGTGGACATACTTGACACAGAACGAAAGCTCCAGCCAGGCGGGGGTGGGGCGGGAAAGTAACTTTCTGGGGTCAGGCTTCCGAGAGCCTTCCATCGGTGGATTACAGTCACTGTCATTCACGAACGAGCCAGCTAAAAACGAGAAACGTGAGGACACCCCAACAAGACGTACTGACCGGGATGTTCCCCAACCGCACGCCGAAAATGACAGCAAATACACCATTCTGAGCCCCAGAAGGTCGCCAAGAAGGTAAACAATTTATTTCAAAGTTCAACTCGAAAGATCAAACACGTAAAAAGAAAAAAGAAAAAGAAAGACCTAGCATCAAAGTGGCAAGCTGCAGGTCACATCCGCCAAAGGTTTTGACATTTCGGCCAAAACTCCAGGCGGGTGACAGTGACACGGCCGAAGAAGGCTCTGCTCGACACGAGTGGGTGTCACTGTTTCCATGACGACCGCACCTCCCGAGCGCGGCTCTCCACGTCTGTCAAACTTCCCATCGGCCCTAAAAGTCTCTCCACAGACTTGTTCCGTATTAAAAAGCAAACACTAAACCCCTCAATCAACACAACCTAATTTCGCAGAAAGCGGCTTTGAGGTGTGAGGTTCCGTCAGGCACTTCCGCCTCCGAGCGA
>NW_006293525.1:417824-419322 GCF_000327345.1 Myotis davidii | reverse complement strand
ATTGGGGCAGGTGCGCGACCGGGTGCACCGAGCCCAGCTCTGGGTGCTGCCCTGAGACTCGTTTAGGTACCGGGATTTAAAGAAGAGCCGGAGTCTGCATTTCTGAGCAGCGAAAGGCGCATAAAACGAATCAGTCATAAGTGGCCTGGAGTAAAGGGTATTGGGGGCCAAGGCAGTGACCAGGGAAGGCTCCCTGGTGGTTAGCGTTTGGGGCGAGGAGGGGAGGATGTCATGGGATCTTCAAATACAGACTGCTAACATTGATTCCAAAGCAGTCATGGTGGGGGAGATAGGGAAAGGAAAGGGTAATTTTACGTAGAGAGAAGACTGAACAGAGGCTCAGCTGTCGAGTGGCTTGTGTGACTGAGAAGTGGAAGCGGACCCGCGGCGGCCGAGTGTTGGGATAAGCTGGGAAGGTCTGGAAGGGCCAGAAGGCATTGTCTGAAGCTGTGGCGTACAGAACGGTTCTAACAGCAGAAGTTACTTGTAGGATTTGTGTTTTAGAAAGATGGCTCTGACAACACGAGAGAGAATGGGCAGCATGGGTAGGCATGAGCTGGGGGTATTTATCCCACTTAGTAACAATTGCAGCAGTCCCTGCAGGAGAAAGGCTCCTGGATGTACAGAGATGGGCAGGTGAGGAAGCAGTGTAATCAGAGGTGAATGGTAGCAACAACTGAACAAATGAAAACTCAGACACAGCCAACAGTATGGTGGTTACCAGAGGGAAAGATGGTGGGGGCAATAGTACGGGATGAAGGGAGTCAAATATATGACGAAGGAAGAAAATGTGGGTGGCGGGCACCAATATGCAGATGATGTATCGTAGAATTGTGTACTTGGAACCCAGGCAATTTTATTAACCAATGTCACTCCAACAAATTTAAAAATTTTAAAGAAGTTTAAATGTTTAAACTTTTTAAAATCAATCTTTTTCAAACATTCAATTAAGAAGGAATATATCATGGGCAAGCAGTTCCAAATCCAACACATCCCGTTCGTGCTGGGTAGCAGATACATTTAAAGGAATTTCAGAAAATAGAGTACAGTGCCCCCCCCCCCCCAAAAAAAAGTTAATGGTAGAATCTTGATGGCCAAAACAATGTTTACTTTAAAACTTTTTCAACTTTTATATATGTTTGAAATTTGTCATAATACAATGCTTGAACAAAATAAACATTCCTTGTTTTATAACTAATGTAATACCTGAAAAATAAAAGTTTACAAACAACTTTGACTCAACTGCATGTAATTGATGCAAAAAAATAAACAATATGCTTGGCAAGCAAAGTCAAATAACTCTCCATCACAAAGCACATGAACACATCTAGATTTTTATCAGATTTTTTGAGAGAGAAAGGAAGGGGGAGAGAGAAAAAAACAAACACCAGATTGAGAGTGATGCCTCTGGCAGGGTATCTAACCCAAAACCTGGATATGTGCCCTACCTGGGAATCGAATGGGTGACCTTTGGGTGCACTGGACAATGCCCAACCAA
>NW_006293525.1:414020-417057 GCF_000327345.1 Myotis davidii | reverse complement strand
CCTGCCTTTTCCACCTCTCACCCAGGGGGCAAGCACTATGGGCAGTCTATCTGAAGTGTACCTGGCGTATAAGACGACCCCCCACTTGGAGGCATATTTTTCAGGGCCAAAAAATCGTCTTATACGCCGGCAAATACGGTACATACCTACTCACTTGTTTTTCATCCAGGATGGAATTTCTACCTCGATATTTTCCAGTATAGTTCCACTGGTGATTTTGAGAAGGATGCTTCAAAAAAAATAAATTCACAAAGCTGCAACAATCTCATAGATACTTTGTAGCCATATTATACTTCTGGAAAGACATGTATCTCAGTTACAAACCACCTGAAACTAAATTTCTCTAAGACTAGATAGTCTTTAAACTTTTTTGATCCAACACCCATTGGAAAAATGTTTAAGCCTGGACACCAAATATTTGAAGATCTTGATAAATTACTGTGAGTAAAGGTTTAATGAACCCGTCTATCTTCTCTACAGACAGACACCAGTTTGAGTAGACTTTCTGCCTTGCTCTAGAAACCTGAGAAAGGTGGGATGCCAACTGTGTTACTCAGTAACACGGTGTCACAAGTGCCCTCTGACTGGTTAACTGCTGCTGGCTGCAGAGGAATGAATAATCTCTAGACATCTGTCAGGAAGCCGTAACCTTAGGCTCTCTTTACCTGAGTGTGGAGAGCTAATAAACACAGGTAACTATTACAAGAGAGCTTGGTCCCCAGGGGCGAAGGGTTTCTAAGCCAGAGCAGCTCCCACACCCTAATCTTCTTGCACCTTGTGGAGTGCGGCTACAGCGTTTGGACAGGTTCAAGCCACAGACCGACTTGTGGCAAAGCCACATACAAGTTCCAGCTTGGAGGGCAAAGTCGTCCCAGCACAAGTATAGCCCAAAGGCTATGGTTGTAAGCTTGACCTTATAGTCCGACCCTGCAGTCCTCAGGTAGCTAAGGGATATGGGATGCTGCGGGTGCAGCAAGTGCTGCCGAAACAAGGCTTGATAGCGTTCAGAGAACAGCAACAACAGGAAAGAAGCAGATTTGAACCTCGAAAGAACATGGTAAACATCGGCCCTTGTTTTGCTCTGTGTGCTCTGACTATGATATAAAGCTTCTGCTTGCAGGCTGTCACTGTGTCCTCATCCAGGCGCAGTGACCCCCTGGCCCCAGCCGCATTCTCTTGTCTGTTTTCTTTAATGCTTCACCGCCCCTCCTCAGGTTCACCCCCGGCCGGGCTGGACACAGTTCACACCTGAGTTCCACTTTGGGTGCCAAGTAACAGTTCATATGTGGGGAGCTCATGCACATGTGTGTGGACTGCTGCACTGAGGGACTTTCTCCATCTTCCTAAATGAAGCTGTGCCACGTGTGACGTTCTCTGAGTGTAAATGCTAGACCTGAACAGACCTCCGAGTGAGCGCTTAGGACCTCACACAGATCCTAGTGAAAATGTAACAGCCCGGCTTTGTTTTTAGTTGAAAGTGAAGACAGAAGCTTTCCTCTCCTGTCAGTATGATGAACTGGAAAGTCTAGGGCCCCTCCCCCCTGCTACAAAACAGCTTCTGCAGAAAACACTTGTGGTGCTTGTATTACTGGGTTTTGGACATTAAAATTTCAAGGGAGCAAGAAAGAAAAAAAAAATAAAGCAAGACCCTGAGCAATAAGCAGTGAGCATATGAGAAAGGCAGGGCTTCCCTGAGGCAAGGTGCCCACCAGCAGTGCTGACAGGAAGGGCGTTCTTGGCCCCTATTAGGGAGAGAAGATGAACATGGGCTCGCAGATTAGGCCCGAGATTCTGGAAGAACTTCCTCAAATGATGCTCCCACGATTTTCATACGCAAGGGAAGAAGCCGTGATAACTGAGTCAAAAAGTACAAACTCTACATTGGCCTCCCAAGGACCTCAGATACGGGAATTATTCAACAATATACGAAATATTTTAGGAAATAAGAGATGGGAGTGAGAAATCAAGAAGAGATCACACAGTGACCAGAAAGCCCCCTAGCTTCCCTTTCTTCCAAACTTTGTTTCATAATCTGGTCTTCATGCCATTGGGAGGTACCAGTGGTGACAGGACAGGTGGGGGGGGGCATGCTGGCCCAGACCAGAGGCATAGACCCACGCCCTGCCCCCGGGGGTGTCAGCCGAACAAGGGGGGCTGTGGGCTGGCAGCTAAGGCAAGGGGCACCTGGGCAGAGGAAGGAAGGGATCCCCCCCGGAGGGCGGTACAGTCCAGCTCGGGGAGCACAGATGGAGTGGGTTAGAAGGACATGGTCCCAGGCGCTGTATTTGTGCCGATGGCAGGAGTGGGGTTGAGGGAGAAGGAGAGGAAGGGAGTAAGGTCGATGTCTCCTGCTTACAAGCATGGTGTTGGGAAGGTAGACAGCAACACGGGATTCCAGCCCCGCCCGCGGGCATCTGGGCAGCGGGGGTGCAAATGTGACTGAGGTGCCACTCCAGCCCAGGGAACCCCGCTCTGGCCTCAGCCAGCAGCTCTGCGTGATCACGTGAGAACAGCACAGCCCCAGAATGAGTCTGCAAGACCAGGCCCTGAAAACACATTCTATTGAAAAAAGTCCCAGAGCCAGCCCCTGACTGAATATGCCACACTCCAAGCTGGCACTGTGGTTCCAACAACACCCATGTCTTTCATTCCTCAAGTATTGACTGTTGATCGGGCGGAGAAATCGGGCCATGCGTTATTGCAACTGAAATATTACGCTTTTGTTTATCACTGTGGCTAATCCCAAATCTCAGGAAGCCACATGGTTGCCCCAAGCATTTGGGGGTGCCTTTTATGGGCCTTAGTTTCCTCATTTGCAAGTGAAGGGGAGACACTGTTGTTTCTGAGGCGCTGGCGTGGACCAGGGCACGTGCGGACACTACACAGTCCCGGAGCTTTGAGAACTTGCGGAAGATTTCAAGTCCTGCTGAGCTTTTTAAAAAGAGAGAAGTTTATTGTCCCGTTCCTTCTAGAACAGTGATGGCGAAGCTTTTGAGCTCAGCATGTCAAAATTTTGATAAACCCTAACGTAACTCTG
>NW_006293525.1:409191-411804 GCF_000327345.1 Myotis davidii | reverse complement strand
TCAAAGAATATGTATAACCAACAAATATATGCTGCTGTAATCAATTATCCGACACGCAGAATGTCTGGTCGAGCACTGTTGCACTGTATATCTTTTTCTTCTAACCCTCCCACTCCTGCCTCCTAAGGAACATGGCGGTCAAGTGCGTCCATTTGCCGAACGCACCCAAATGCACGGGAAGCTTACCCGAGGCACATGTTGACAATAAGGAGGCCGTTTCCAGAATTGGGCATTTTGTCACTCGAGTAAAAATAAAATGTCATGAGTAAAGATTAATCTCTTTATAGTGCAATTCTTAACCTTTTTATATTAGTGTCATTATTGGAACAATGTATCTTGCATGTTTTCACTATGTGTCTTTGCTACACAACACCGATGTACATGTTTACATCCGGTTTTAGAATTGCATTATTGATCATGAGTAATGTGAGTAATAATATTACTCGAGTGATGCCGAACTCTGGCCGCTACAAGAGACAAATATTTGAAGTATGCAATTTTTTGTCTCTGTTAATGCGTGTCACCCAAAATGAGTTCGCACATCACCTCTGACATGCGTGTCATAGGTTCGCCATCACTGTTCTAGAACAGTAGGATTGTGGGACAGAAGGCACCGCCAGCCTTACCCTCATCCTGTGAGATATCCCTTAGGGATGAGCATGTGGCAGGCTGGTGGGCGAGGGGCCCCTCAGACATGCACTGCAGCCGGGTGGGCTCCCTTCCTGTCCAGAGGGCCATGGGCTGTGCTTTCCACGGACCCGCAGGCAGGGAGGACACAGGGCCCAGAGAGAACGGCGGAAAGCCTGAGTCAGGCAAATATGTTGTGCAACCCAAGCCTGGCATTTCCACCAGCAGGAACGGGAGGCGGATCGCTGGCTTCTGAGCAGTCTAAACACCCCGGTCCAAAGGCGTTCACCAGATGTTCGCTCAGCATTCCACTTGCCTCCAGCCGCTGGTCCCAGTGCGCGCAGTGCTGGCCACAACAGCGGGTCTAGGCGTCTCTGGCCCAGGACGCTGACAGGTGAGGAGGGAGGGAGCCGGTGCTGGAGCTGCGAAGGAGGGTCTTGCGGGTAACAGCACAGCCGGAGGATCTGTGAGATCTTCAAACTCTAACGTGACCCCAAAAAGGGCATTGAGGGTCTTCTCTGGGAAAAGTTGATGATCAAAAAAAAATTGGGATCTAAATTTTGTCCATAAAAAAAAAAAATGGCTTGTGCACCTGCACGTCTGCTGAGCGAGGCATGTGTGCCAGCACCTGGGTAGGTGGGAAACGGGCAGTCAGGTGAGAGCGCATGCTGGTGGAAACGTCAGAGTATGAAGGGCACAGGAGGCCGAGGGAGGCACCACCCCTGCAGGGAGGCTCTGGGCGACAACCAGGCACTGAGCTCTGCAGGGAAGTGTAAGCCCCCGGAGGGAGGGAGGGAAGGGCAGTCCAGTGCAGGGCTGCAGGCGTGGAAGGGAGCTATCATTTCTCACCCGTGACCCAATATTTGTTAATACAAAGATAATTTATTTTTGCCTTGGCCAGAGTTGCTCAGTGGTTAGAGTGTTGGCCCACACACAGAAGTGTTGCAGGTTGGATTCCTAATCAAGGGCACATACCTGGCTTGCAGGTTGGATCCCTGGCCCCAGTCAGGGTGCGTTTGGGAGGTGACCAATGCATGTGTCTCTCACATCAATGCCTCTCTCTCTATCTCTCTCTCTCTCTCTCTCTCTAAAACATATCCTCAGATGAGGATCCCTCTCTCCCTCCCTTTTACTGTCTCTGGAGAATCAATGGAGAAAATATCCTCAGGTGAGGATTAACAAAAATAATGCTAATTTATTTAAAGGAGGAACTGAGGTCTGCATGGTGGAGGTGTGAAGGCGACCACTCAGCCTCCGCTCCTGCGTTGGGGCAATGCCCCACCCCCAGGTGTGCACACAGCCAGGTAAATGAGAGCAGGCAGTCTCTGGGCTGGAGGGAGTGGCTGGAGTACATTTGTACCCAGAGATAGTTCTCTTCTCAAGTGGGATCCTGGCGTTCATGTTGTTTGCCTCCCTCTATGTTTCTACCGGGTTTTGTGTGTCAGGCTGGTGGGCACCTCGGGGCACTGCCCAGCTGGCCCACCCTAGAGGCGGTGCCCAGTGTGCCCCAGCTTTTCTGTGCACAGTTATTTCCCTTTGTAATTACGAAGTATATTGTGGGCAGGTGCTTCGAGACCATGTAATTTGTTTCTAATCAAACACTCACCCACTAATTTGTCATGCACTGGTGGCTCTTGCCTGGCCTGGTGGTTATGTTGGGTGCCAGCCATGCTTTTGTAACTCCACAAGTGTCCACATTTATTACTTGTAATGCTACTTGCAAGAAAGCGCTCTTACTAGTTCCCATGTGTTTATCCAATTATTTCTGTATGTCAGTATGAACTCATAGAATCTTATTTTATTCTATGGGTTATAATCTATTATAATCTAACTAGAGGCCCGGTGCACAAAAATTTATGCACTGAAGTGGGGGGTCCCTCAGCCCAGCCTGCCCCCATCACATACTGGGAGCCCTCAGGGGATGTCCTACTCCCTGCTCCCTGCTCCCCTTGGGCGAGGGGCCCCTCAGACATGCCTCGGCCTGCC
>NW_006293525.1:397720-403912 GCF_000327345.1 Myotis davidii | reverse complement strand
GCCTCCACCGCCGGGCTGTCAGGCTTTTGGGATCACCAGCTCACAGCACCTGCTTTCCCACAGGCCTGAGGTTCTCAGGCCTGTGGGAAAGCAGGAGCCAGTGACTTCAACTGCATGCATGTGCGCCTGGGTGGCGGCTGATGGAATGCACTGCCCGCTTGGGGCAGCTCACACCTGGGCGGGCAGGTCGAAGGCACTGCCACCACCGGGGCTTGAGGCACTGATGCAGGCTGCCGGCGACCTACCCATCCCGGGTTGGGTGGCACATAGGATGCTGCTGCCCCGTGTCCCTTCACACAGGGGATACCGGGGCGGGTACCCGATCACTGCAGTCCCACCAGCCAACCCCAGTTCCACCGCGGGAGGGCCGGACCTCTGCCGCCAGCCCCTGATAGAGGCGAGCTGGCATTGGCACTGTTCCGCCCTGCCTGCAGTATGCAAATTAGCTGCCATCTTGGCTGGCAGTTATTTTGCATATCTTGCTGATTAGCCAATGAAAAGGGTAGCGGTCATACGCCAATTACCATGTTTCTCTATTATTAGATAGGATTGTCACAGATTTGGCCATTGTGTGAGAATAAGCAAGTCATCTTTTCTGTCAATGAACAGTTTAGACAGCCGCCATGTTGGATTGCGTGACTTGGCAGCCGCCATGTTGGCCGCCATCTTGAAACAGCAAAGGCCAACCCCTCCCTTGAACTAGCCAATCTCGAAAGACTGCACACCTGAGCTCCAATCAAGAGCAAGGGACAGGTCACGTGCATCAGGGGTTATAAACCCGAAGCCCGCCTGCTCAGTGAGGGCGCTTCCAGACCATGTGCTCACACCCTTCTATGTAGAGGAAAGGTATTTGCCTGCTGCCGGCTCCTGAGTATGTTTTGTGTTCTACCAGGACCCCTGACTCAGGGGCTCACCTTATTTCTAACAAGTTGGGAGCGCGTCCAGGATACCATCTGTCGCCACAGGGAAAATGGACCCCTCTCCTGGGGAGGTGTGCCCGCTGCCAAGTTGCGGTGGCCTCGGTGAGGAGGGACAGCCATCACCCTGGGCTGACTATGAGCTCGGGATCAGGAAGACTGATGGGAGAAATCCAATTAGTGTCATTTGTTGTCCACACCCAAGGAAAATGAAGCTAAAAAAATAAGCCTTATTTTGGTCAGTTCTTTTCTAGTAAAATAATTATATTAATCAGGTATTTAATAAAAAGACCATCTTTTAATCATAGGAACTGAAATTTGCTGGCCTATGTTCCTGTCTAATACACTTTAATAATAATCTTTTGGTAAAATCAAATTTGACAATCTTCCTAGGGTTTGAATTTTAAGAAAAGTTTTGTTTTTTTTAACCTAGAGTTGGCTGTAGGTGATTCCAATAGGCCCTGATTGCCTCAAGATCTTCCCACAATGGAAACTAGGGACTGATTTCTTAAGAACTATGTACTGGGAATGTCTTCTACTTTAATCTCTCTCAGGTTAGAAGGCCTCCTGACCCAAGGCCTCTTGAGTTTCTGGTTCATCATCATTGACCAGAAGACTACGTTTGTTCAATCAAGACTTAGAAGGGAAGCAAGTTGGAATCCTCCTGGGAAGGACCCTTCCTGTCTTCTTACCACAGAGACTGCTGTTTGGACTGCAGAGCGAGGCTGCACCCATCACACACGGGTTAAGAGTGGACACACCTCAACTTGGACAGCCATACCAGGACATGTCCCCTTGAAACTGACGCTAAAAACTGTGAGCTGTCTTAATAACCATCATGTACTGGGCTCTATTTGCTTTAGGGATCTGGCAAATTGCAGGGGGCTTACAATGTGGGCTGGAGAAAGGTGTATAATCCGGATCATGCTTACCCAGTTAAGTTATTGGTTATAGATAACTTGAATTATTTGGATATTTCAACCTTTCAGTCAGAAGATTGGCTAGGACTAGATTTAGGAGTAGATGTCACAGGACAAGATCCCCTAGGCCACTGCCACCACCATGCAAACAGAAGTAGGATATAAGTGGAATGGATTAACTATCCTGTACATGCCCTGAATAAAAGTGGCTGCTATGCTTGCACAGCAGGAAGGCTAAAGTAAAAACCATCATGTACTGAGTTCTATTTGCTTTAGAGATCTGACAAATTGCCGGGGCTTACAATGTGGGTTGGAGAAAGATATACAATCTGGATCATGCTTACCCAGTTAAGTTATTGGTTATAGATAACTTGAATGACCTGGATATTTCAGCTTTTAGGTCAAAAGATTGGCTAGGACTAGATTTAGGAATAGAAGTCACAGGACAAGATCCCCTAGGCCACTGCCACCACCATGCAAATAGAAGCAGGATATAAGGGAACAAATGCATGGGTGGAATGGTTTAACTATCCTGTACGTGGCCTAAATAAAAGCGACTGCTACACTTGCACAGCAGGGAGGCTAGAGGCCCAAGTGGTCCCATTTCCACTGGGATGACCTCAGGCAGTAACCGGATGGAATGTGAGCTTGCCTTGTCCCAGGAGGAGACCGCCTGGGGAAACGCTTCCCGTAAGACTCTGCCCTGTTGTTCCCATTCAACAGAGGTAAAGAGCAAGGACGCCCCCAAAATGATCCGTCCCCCGTCCCGCTACGTAAACTATATCTCCTGCCTCTCAAGCGGGGGAACAGTGCTCAGAGTTTATGAGAAATTTATCCGGATGTGTGAATGGCTGAGCATCCTCAGAAGCCCATTGTGCTGCACTGTCGGTGCCCGTGCCGATGTCTGGTGGTGTCATGGGGACCCTGACTTGGGCCTTGCCCAGCAGTTGGAGTGGACCGTGCGCTCTGATACAATGGCTATCCCTTTCCCTTCAGCACATCCTAAACCTTTTTCAATGGACAGACTAGGAAGAAGAGAGAGGGTCCAGGGGGCCCCTTTGATCCCCATATACACACAGATCCCATTGGGGTTCCCGGAGGGGTGCTGAGGAGTCTAAGGCTAGAAGTGAGATTGCCGCAGGGTTTGAGACTGTCCTGTGCTGGTGGCCACTGTGAACAAGAATGTGGTGGATTAGTTATAGTTTCTAGAACCAGCAAAGGCTTGTTAACTACGCTCGAGACGCAGCCAAAGGGATAGTGAGCAGCTGGGTGCCAGCAGCAGGGCGCCCGGGAGAGCGGGTTGGCCTTGGACCTGATTCTGGCAGAAGGAGGAGGAAGGTGTGTGGTGCTGGGGCCAGTGCTGCACGTTCGTCCCTGACAACACGGCACGCGGACCGTGGCTGAGCCTAAGGCCCCGGCAGCTTTAGTGCCGAGTGAGCGGAGCCGGGGCCGAGGCTCCTCCGAACCCTGGGCGATGGTTGGGAAGTGGAAGGCCCGATGGTGCCCACGTCACCCTTTGACTGGGAGCTGCAGGGATGGCGTCGCAGCTTCCCGTGTGGGGGGTCTTATCCAAGGCGAATCGGAACCACATTGGCCCAACGGCGGTCTCCTGGGCCCTGCAGAGCAGGGATGTCAGTGAGTGTCAGTGAGTTTGAAGACAGAGTTTAATAAAGAAAAGGGGGAATTGTGAGAAGAAATAAGTCATCTTTTCTGTCAAAGAACAGTGTGGACAGCGCCATGTTGGACTGCGCGACTTGGCAGCCGCCATGTTGGCCGCCATCTTGAAGCAGCAAAGGCCAGCCCCTCCCTTTGAACTAGCCAATCTGGAAAGACTGTGCGCCCGAGGGCCAATCAAGAGCAGGGACAGGTCACGTGTGTCAGGGGTTATAAAGGTGCGTGCCTTCCAGACCCTGTGCTGGCCGTTCTGCATAGAAGGAAAGATGCTGCCTGCTGCAGCTCCCGAGTGTGTTTCCTGTTCCACCAGGACCCCTGACTCAGGGCTCGCCTTATTCCTAACAATCGGAAAGCATTTCCAGTGGGATATGTATCCATCTGCCTTTAGCGTGGATGTACGTTGTGGAGCTAATGTTTGTGTCTCCCCCTCCCCCCCCCATATGTGGACACCCTTCCCCATGGGATGCTATTAGAGAAGAGGCCTCAGGGGTGGGCAAACTTTTTGACTCGAGGGCCACAATGGGTTCTTAAACTGGACCGGAGGGCTGGAACAAAAGCATGGATGGAGTGTTTGTGTGAACTAATATAAATTCAAAGTAAACATCATTACATAAAAGGGTACGGTCTTTTTTTTAATGGGTTCTTAAACTTGACCAGAGGGCCGGAACAAAAGCATGGATGGAGTGTTTGTGTGAACTAATATAAATTCAAAGTAAACATCATTACATAAAAGGGTACAGTCTTTTTTTTTAGTTTTATTCATTTCAAACCGCGGGCCGTAGTTTGCCCACGGCTGCCTTAGGGGGTGAGGAGGCTGTGGGAGGCCCTGAGCGAGGAGTCGCCCAGTGGGATTGATGCTCTCAGGCGTGTGAAACAGGAAGGAAGCTGTCCGCAGGCCAGAGTGTCCCCACCTAGAACCCACTTGTCCCTGGCCAGTGTGGCTCAGTGCCCTGAAAAGAGCCCCGTGCAACCAGAGTTCACGGATTCGATTGCCGATCGGGGCGTGGCAGTGCTCCTGATCAGATTTGGGGTGGGGGCGGGGCACGAGGGGCGTCTGCCGCCAGGATCTGGGTCAAGGACAAATGCATCTCTCTCTCTCTCTCTCCCTCTCCCTCTCTCTCTCTCTCTCTCTCTCTCTCTCCCCCTCACCAATAAAAACATATTTAAAAAACAAAGAAGAACCGATTCTGCCCGCCCTCACTGCCCTACCTCCCACCGCTCCACCCATAGTGACCATCGCATCCAGGTTCATTTCTCCCACAGAGTTTCCTTTTTGTTTGTTGGGGTCTTTGCACACGTGAGCAGGTCACTCGCATGTTTTCTTTTTCTCCCGTTTCCTGAATGAAGGGACTCCAAAGCACGCACACACGGTTGCTCCTTCTCTAGCTTGCAGGGCCCCGTGCCGTGTTGCATCTGGAGCTGTGGGCGCACATTCTCCCCCCTTGGGAACGTGATTGCCGTGGGTCTGCCCCTTCTCCTGCTCTTGTCCTTGGACACTCCCTCCGCCGTGGGTGCTGTGAGCTCAGGGCTCACGTCAGGAGCACAGAGAGCCCTCCCAGCCTCAGTCGCTGTCGCAGGCTTGTCCCTGGCGGGGCCTTCCCGTCCTCATTCTCCACAGTGCGGAGGGAGGACTCCGGAATGAGTCCTGTCAGCTCAGAAGCCCTCCCACGGAATGATGGGGACAGATGGTATGAGGCGGGGATGCCCTCACCCTCAGCCCGATCTGGACACACGGGCGCAGGGCCCCACGCTGTGCACGTAGCACTCGGCTGCAGGCCACGGGCCCTACTTATGAAACCAGTAGCTGGAGATGAAGTCTTCTGCGGAGGGCAGAGGGAGAGGCTACTGGGATTGCAGCAGGCACTTCAGGGTGTCCCTCAGCGATGCCCATGTGGGGTGGCGCTGAGAGCAGAGGGAGGCAGGCAGCGGGCTCAGTATAGGGAGGCACTCCTGGCATCGGGATGCTTACGGAGCTTTAACAGCCCCACCTAGGGTCTGGGCTGGTGTCTGGGCTCCCAGGTGATATTAGGGTGCAAAGATGAGCAGGGGAGCCCCAGGGTCTGCTCCCTGGCTTGAAGGAAGCCAGCTGCCAGCTCACCTAGTGTAGGGAGTGGTGCAACCTGCAGTCTCCCTGGAAAGGCCCAGCCCACAGGCTGGAGACGGGGGGTCCGCCTCCCTGCCTGCCCCCAGAGAGGGAGGGAGGATCAGCAGGCCTCAGGCCTCCGCTGGGGGGTAAGTAACAATGTATAAAAACTAATCCTCTTTAAATAAGTCCTACTTGTTTTTATTGTACCTAATTGTAGATTTTTTTTTGGTCTAAGATGAGAAAATAAGGTCTCTTTATTTTTGTTTTAAAGAAAAGGACGTTTGAAACACACGGAAGGCTGTGAAGTAGCCAGGTGCACTTGCCCTTCCTGTGACCAGCCTTCGGCGTCAAACCAGTCGCATCCTTCCTCTCTGCCTCCTGTCCTCAGGTTAGGTGGGTGGTAACAGGTCCATTCTCTGGGACTGTGGAGAGGATTAAAGGGATTCATGCTTTTAGATGTGCTTGCGTTGGGTAAGGGTTGATCAGTGCCAGCAGCTTGATTACTCACATTACCACCACAGTCACCGCCACCACCACTATGACCAGCATCATCACCACCACCACCATCACCATCAGCATCATCACTTCCATCAGC
>NW_006293525.1:384854-397590 GCF_000327345.1 Myotis davidii | reverse complement strand
CATCACCATCCCCATCACCATCACCATCTCCATCACCATCACCATCTCCATCACCATCACCATCACCATCTCCATCCCCATCACCATCACCATCACCATCACCATCACCACCACCATCACCACACCACCACCACCACTACCATCACCATCACCATCACCATCATCACCACCATCACCACACCACCACCACCATCAACACTACCACCACCTCAGCCTTCCAGCTATTGCTAGCAGAATGTGCACACTCTGAATTAGTCTGACAGCAAGTAACAGTAAAGTCCAAACAGCTGGTTAGTACCAGGCGATGATCAGAATCCAGCTCCTAACTCGCATGCTCTTTCCATGGTACCAGTGATTCACTTGGGCTGGGCTTATTGAAAATTCACACTCGTGGGTCCTCGTGTTAGGCTATTTCAGTGGGTTTCCGGGGGAGCCCAGGAATCTCAGCTTTAGAAGCACGATGAGTGATTATACCACAGGCATCCCTCAGCTTACATTTTCAAAACTATGTACCAGCCTGGGCCTGCAGGTGGAGGGCACGGGTAAGACCCAGAACATTCTGCCCAGCTCCCCTAGACCAGATGCAACATAAAGCCTGTCATTCTAACTCGTATAAAATAGATAAGAAAGGAACTCATCCACCATTCATTCACCCAACATTCCATAAGTACCTGCTCATTCCGGCCAGTGGTTGCTATTCCAGTTATGAGTTATCGGAGAAAAGGTGAAGATCCGCCCTGGCCGGGTGGCTCAGTTGGTCGGAGCGTTGTCCTGTCCACCAAAAGGTTGCAGGTTTGATTCCTAATCAGGACACATTTCTAGGTTTCGGGTTCAATCCCTGGTCAGGGCACATTCTGGAGGCAACCCATCGATATTTCTTTCTCACATTGATGTTTCTCTCTCTCCCTCTCTCTCCCTTCTTCTCCCTCTAAAATCAATGAAACATACTCTTGGGTGAGGATTAATAAAAGAAAGAAAGGAGGAAAAGGTGAAGATCCTTGCCCTTAAGGAATTATAGTCTAGCTGGGAGAAACTGAAAAATTAACTAAATAGCACATTCGGTGCTGAAAGTGCCACTAGTGGGAGAATAAGGGAGGGAAGGGTGGCAGAGAGAGTGGCTGCAGCAGAGACTCCCAGGAGGGGAGGGCCTGGTCATGGATGTCCGTGGGAAGACACTCAGGCAGAAGGGAGAGTTGGTGCAAAGGCCCGGAGGCAGGACGGTGCCTGCAGGTGGGAGGAGAAGCAGCATCATCTATGTTGTTGGAACAGCTGTGCTGTGGACCGCAGAGTGGGAAAGGAGGCCTGGGAGGTAAGGAGATATGTATACACACACACACACACACACACACACACACACATATACAAAAATATATTCCCCAAATAGGTGAGCAGGCTCTTTTCGTACCGTTGACTGTTTCCTGCACTGAAGTGTTGGGTGGCCCGCTCACCAGAGTTGTTTTCAGCTGTGGGTCACTCACCACGTGTCAGTGGGTGACACAGTCAGCTCGGTGGGTCATGACCAGCATTTAAGACAATGGAAGTGCAGAACAGAGTAAAATGTGTTGGAGCGCGTTGCACCAGCGCAGGTGCTGTTTCATGGAGCTGGGCTTCCCGTGCGTAACAGAAATGAATGGGACAAAGGCCTCAGGCAAAAGCGAGCTTCGGATCTTGCCTCCAACCTCTGCTCAGGCTCCTGAATGAAATTAATTAGTGACCGAAAGGGCTCTGTGTCCAAAACTCCTCAGGCAGCTTCAGGCATCACCCGGGCGCGGGCACTCAACAAAGGGACAGGAAGCCTCATCCCTGCGGCGGTGAGAGGCCCATTGGTGCTGATGACACGGCGGGGAAGGGCGCCACCTGCAGGCTGCCTGGCTTAGGTCACCGGACCACCCTGACTGTTTTCTGACCAGCCACCCTTCCTTCCCTTTTTCTCCCACTTGTGGCACTTTCAGCACCAAATGTCCTATTTAGTTAATTGGTGTTTATTCTTCTGTCATTTGAAGCCGGTGGGCTTCATTGGATGGCATAAGGATCCATAATGTGACAGAAATAAATGGACCTCAAAACAACTGCTACCCAAATGGAAAATAGGCTATGTTAAAAAATTAATGCCTAGCAATTATGAAACTTTGTTTTTATAGTGGTAAAATATACAAACCATAAAATTTCCATTTCAACTATTTTTAAAAATATATATTTTATTGATTTTAGAGAGGAAGGGAGAGAGAGAGAGAGAGGAACATCAATGATGAGAAAGAATCATTGATCGGCTGCCTCCTGCACGCCCCATCCTGGGGATTGATTTGCAACCTGGGCATGTGCGCTGACTGGAATCGAACCATGACCTCTTGGTTCATAGGTCGACGCTCAACCACTGAGCCACGCCGGCCGGGCTCAACCACTTTTAAATGTAGGATTCAGCAGCATTCACATTGTTGAGTAACCATCATCACCACCCACCTCCACAACCTTTTCATCTTCCCAACAATCACGAAACCTGGTCCATGAAATGAAAAGGCACAATTCATGGTTTTTAGTGTATGACTCTTGAGTTCTGACAAACACATAGTTATATCCTCAGCATGTCAATCACAATGTGGAATCATTTCAAATCCCTCCCAGTTCCTTCCCCAGGCCCAGCCCTGGCACCCCCTGATGCGCTGTCCTGCCTTTATTCTGCCTTTTCTAGGGTGTCGTGTGAACGGAGTCACAGCAGTGGACTCGCGCACTGTGGCGTCTCCTACACCGGGCTTTTCTGCACCGCGCAGTGCATTTGAGGCTCAGTTGCATGGCCGGTGGCTCTGTGCACAGTGGATTTCACGATAGAGATGA
This sequence comes from Myotis davidii, assembly GCF_000327345.1. NCBI lineage: Eukaryota > Metazoa > Chordata > Mammalia > Chiroptera > Vespertilionidae > Myotis > Myotis davidii. Next base: position 394,758 of record NW_006293525.1, on the reverse strand, counting down.
ACCCCAGTTTCGTTTTGCACTCAAGGCCAGGTTGGGCTGTGTCCAGTTGTTGAAGATTAGGAGTAAATTGTGATGCACAATCACATGCATGGTCTGGGTGAACATGTGTGTTTGTCTCCCTGGGGTCAGTAGAGCAATAGCTGGGTGATGGGGAGCATATGTGTAACTGCAGGCACCGCCACACGGGCTCCCTGAAGGACTGGCCACTTCTCATCTGCAACCGCCGAGTGAGAGGCCGGTGCTCTGGGTCCTCACCGGCGCTCGGTGTTGTGGTATCAAAGACATTTTAAAAAATTTATTGATGAGAGAGAGAGAGAGGTTTGTTGTTCCACTTATTATGCATTCATTGGTTGATTCTCGTATGTGCCCTGACAGGGGATCAAACCTGCAACCTTGGATCATCAGGCCGACGCTCTAACCAGTTGAACTGCCTGGCGGGGCCTTTAGAATGTTTCGCCATCTAACAGACATGTAGTGGCATTTCCTATGGACGCGTTGCATTTCCCGAATATGACTGAGACGGTGAGCATTGCTTCATGTGATCTGCCACCCATATATCTTGGTGCAAACCTTTTGTCTATTTTTAATTTGGGTTGTTTGTTTCTTAGTTCTTAGTACCTGTGTGTTTGCAAATATTTTCTCCCACTCTTGTCCTTTCCTAGTCATCAGTACCTTTCAAAGAGCAGTGTCTAATTCTGATGAAGTCTGGTTTACCATTTTTTTGTTTGGTAGGTTGTGGGTTTTTTTGTTTTGTTTTTTTAAATATATTTTATTGATTTTTTACAGAGAGGAAGGGAGAGAGATAGAGAGTTAGAAACATCGATGAGAGAGGAACATCTATCAGCCGCCTCCTGCACATCCCCTACTGAGGATGTGCCCGCAACCCAGGTACATGCCCCTGACCGGAATCGAACCTGGGACCCCTCAGTCCGCAAGCCGACACTCTATCCACTGAGCCAAACCGGTTTCGGCTGGTAGGTTGTGGTTTTGGCATCCTAAGTAATCTTGGCCTAGCCTAAAGTCACAGATTTTCTTCTGTTTTCTTCTAGATGTTTTCTGATTTCAGGTTTTACATTTAAGTGTATTATCCACATTGAGTTGATATTTTTTATGGTGCAATTTATGGGTCATGGTTCATTTTTTTATTAAAATATTTTTCTGATAGGAGAAGTAATGCATACGCATGTAGGAAACTTGAAATAGAGAAAAGAATAAGATTGCCTGCAATGCAGACATAGTCACTTTCAACTTAATGTATTTCCTTCATGAACAGGGGTGGGCAAAAGTAGGTTTACCATTGTAATCAACTAATACAATCTATATATACAAAAGCCTAAGCGACCGACCAACCTTTTGACTGTCCAACCAGTAGCTATGACGTGTAATAACCACCAGGGGGCAGATGCTCAATGCAGGAGATGCCGAGCTCTGGTGATTTGACAGCTGTGGTTCTTGGGTGACGCACCTGGAACCAGAGAGGAGGGAGCCGAATTCCAGGGTGTGTCACCCGAGAACCACCCTCTCGCAATCCAGGACCCCTGGGGGGATGTTGGAGAGCCAGTTTCGGACTGATCCCTGCAGGCCAGGCTGAAGGACCCCACTGGTGCACGAACCCATGCACTAGGCCTCTAGTAAAACCTATATAATAAAAGCCTAATATGCTAAGTGTGTGGTAGTTCAGTCAGCCATTCAACCAATCAAAGTGTAATATGCTAATGATATGCTAAGGCTGCTCAACCACTCGCTATGATGTACACCGACCACCAGGGGGCAGACGCTCTAACCAGTAGGTTAGCTTGCTGCTGGGTCCAGCCCATTGAGACTGAAACAGGCTGGACGTGCCCTGGAGCCCTCCTGTGGTCCCTCCCTGGCTGGCCAACCTCCCGCATCCCTCCCCGGCCCGATCCTGCACCAGTGGGGTCCCTTGGCCTGGCCTGGACCCTCTTGCAATCCAGGCTGAGGGAAACCGCACCCCCCCCCCATCAAGTGCATGAATTTCGTGCACCGGGCCTCTAGTAATATTATAAGAATAAATGCTGTCTTTCACATACTCACATACTACTTCATTGTAAGCACTTATTTGTACATTCTTAGTTAATATATTCCTTTTTTTTTAAAGTCTTAAGAATTTTCCTTATTACTGAAATAAACATGCATTGGGTCCGAGCTCCTCCACTAGGGATGGGACCTCTTTGGACACTGGAAGCTGGAAAAAAAAACATGAGCAGCCACAGTTAGATGGACATGTTTTATTGCAGACAAAGCAGCCAGCCACCAGCTGTTCAGCAGTGCATTTTATACTGACTCACACAAAACAGGCTTCTTGCCCGGTAGTGACATCAGTGTGACGCAAACTAGTTACCTAACTGGGTTATTATATAAAGGTGCGCTGCAGTGTGTACAGTGAAACTGCAGTGTCATTGCCTTTGTGAGTGAGAATGGCAAATGGGCTTTAACATCGGGCATACTCCTGTGAGAGCCCCCACAACTGCTTAGTGCATAAAAGTAAAAAATATAAGGCAGCAAAAGAATCCCATGAAAAATGTCCTTAATCACACTATTTAGAGACAATACGCCTGTCTCCTTCAGGTGCTTACCTTAAAGGCATGTCTAGGCATTATTTTATTGACTAACTAGAGGCCTGGTACACGAATTTCATGCATGGGTGGGGGATCCCCTCAGCCAGGCCTGCACCCTCTCCAATCCAGCTGGCCGGCAATCGGGGCTGATCAGGACAGCGGGAGGTTGACTGTGGGAACACACTGACCACCACGGGGCAGCTCCTGCATTGAGCGTCTGCTCCCTGGCGGTCAGTGGGTGTCATAGCGATTGGTTGTTTGGTCATTTGGTAGCTTAAGCTTTTATATATATAGATTATATATAACTCTATGACAATTTTATAATGTAGTTAACTATTCTGATGGTGATATTTAAAATGTGTCCTGCCCTAACTGGTTTGGCTCAGTAGATAGAGTGTCAGCCTGAGGACTGAAGGGGCCCAGGTTCGATTCCGGTCAAGGGCATGTACCTTGGTTGTGGGCACATCCCCAGTAGGGGGTGTGCAGGAGGCAACTGATAGATGTTTCTCTTTCATTGATGTTTCTAACTCTCTATTCCTCTCCCTTTCTCTCTGTAAAAAAATCAATAAAATGTGTCCTATGGCTCAGGGTTTGGCTCAGTGATGGAGTGTTGACCTATGAACCAGGAGGTCGAGGTTTGATTCCCTGTCAGGACACATGCCCAGGTTGCAGGCTCGATCCCCAGTGGGGAGTGCAGGAGGCAACTGATCAATGATTCTCATCACTGATGTTTCTCTCTCTCTCTCTCTCTCTCTCCCTCTCTACTCCTCTCTGAAATAAATAAAAAAATATTTTAAAAAATGTGTCCTGTGTTTTTCTGTTCTGTATATTGCTGGAATAAGCAACCTCACCATGTATCCTTGGACTTGGGATTTTTTCTTGGATTGGAGTCCCAAGAGGGTCACTCATGAGTCAAAGGCTATGGGCATGTTCATTGCTCTTGAGTCACTGTTACAACCCCTCCCTCAGAAAGGTTGAATTGACTTATCTTCTCCCACACAGAATTTGTGATTAGTACATTTTTTTTATGTGTGATAATTTGATTGGGGAATCGCGACATCTCAGTTTAGGCTTTCATTTGTATCTGATTGCTATTGAGGTCAAACATGTTTTCCAAGGTGATTCTCCTTGGTCATGACCTCTTTTGTGATTTGTCTGTGATTTCTCTTACCTGCAAGGTAGTATCTCTATTAGCTGGCATCCTAAGGCGTCCTCACCTTTAGGAAGAAAACATCACAATGCCCTGTCAGCCTGACATCGTCTCCTGCTTAGTCGAACATGCAGAAGAGAGAAGAAAATGTATTTCTATCAATCTCTGGGTTGTTGGCCTCTTGATTTCTTGAAAAATAAGAAAAACAAAGTAGAATTTTTGACCTTTGAATTCTCAATTACCAGGCCAAGCTCTCAAGACAATTAAGACATAAATATCCTTCATATGGGATCTTGTCCTTCTTTGTCCATGATTGATACCTTGTGCTGAGGGAGCATGGTGATGTACAAAAGAATCTTCTTTAAAGGAGCAAGTGTTAATAAAAGATGGGTTGTCAAATACATCCAGAAACAAAACAACAAAGAGAGAACATAATTTGCCTTTCTCAGGTGTCCTAACAAGACCGTGGTGGGCACCAGCACCCCTGGGTCTCCTCTCGGTGGCTATCACATGGGAACCTTGGGGTGGCACCCACAGGCGGCCGTCAGCACTGCGTGTGGACAGCTTCCCAGGTAGGGACCCGTTTTGGAACATGGGCTGAAATTATGTTTGAGAATTTGAGTGTGTTTCATGTTTTGGAGTAATATATGACACATTTTATGAACATAAGCTGTTCATTGGATTAATAATTGAATACAGCTCCCAAACCAGCCAGGTCACCATTTGATTCTTAATCTTCCTTCTAAACATTGCCAACCACTTTGGTGATGAGGTGGCGGCGGAGGAGGAAGGACACCTAGAGAGCTTGTTAATGTCATCAGAAGGGCCCTCAAATAGCAACGCTACTGTAGTCCTTTGGAGAACGGCGGGAAATCTGAGCCCCTAAAACAGTCGTCATGTTGAGTGTTGCCTACATTCTCTTTGTTCCACTAATTCAAAGGGAAGCAGGGTGGGCAATGGCTGAGTTTAACCACACTGTGCAGGCCACTCTCTAGGAAAACAAGATTCCCAAACTGCGCATCATGAGGTGGATCAGTGCACGGGTGGGGTCCCGTGGCCTGGCCTGCATGGCAAAGGAATGTTATCGTTAGGAAAAATATATTTCTTCTAAATAGCAGCTCTTTTTGTTCATTTAAAATAACTGAGTTGACACAGTTGTCATAAGATCATTCTCTTTTTTTTCCAGTCTACCAATGCCAATATCTTTTATTTTTTTATTTTTTATCCTCACCCAAGGATATGTGTGGGGAAGCACGGGCCTTGGCTGGAAGGTCTGTGAGGAGGCGTCTCTGAGAGGCCGGGGCCTCTGGGGTCCTTGCTGAAGGCGGCAGCCCCTGCCTTGACTTTTCCAAGCAAGTCCGATCCCCCCCCCCAGCCCCCCGCCGGGTGTTCCACTGGAATCTCCGTTTAGTCTTTAAAGACCCGGCCTGTGGAAGCAGGAGCTTTCTCAGGGACGCTCACCCTGCGGACTGTGTCCAGAGGCGGATTTTAGTTCAAGCTGCTGTGACCATAAAAGCCTGAGAAGGCAGGCCGACTGCTTTTCACTTCTAACGTCAAACAGCCCCTTAGTCTCTCCCACAGAAACGTGTGAGAGCAATCGTCCCCGCCGCTCAGGGCCCGCTGGGCAGCCCGGCAGGTGTGTTTACTGATTTTAGGAAGCGGGTGGGGGAGAAACATCGATGGGTTGCCTCCCGCATGCGCTCCAACTGAGACTGAACTTGAAACCTAGGTATGTGTCCTGACCGGAACGAGGCTCCAAGTAACTGAGCCCCCAGGCAGGTCAACACCAGTATCTTAACACTTGTCTGAAATGCACAGTCTCATTAGCCCCGGATTCTCTTTTATTCTCACACACAGCGAACGGACAATCCCTGCAATCGCTTCCTACCTGGAATGTGGCTCGTCAGTTACTTCTCTTCTGGCATTTGGTGAAAGCGCCATCTTCCCTTTCCTCCTCACTCAGGACGACGTTTTCACAGTAATTGTTCCGCTGGGAGGGGAGCAGGCGCTGTGCTCGAGCCGGGCAGACCCGTTTAGACCGCTTAGCGCAACATGCTGCCACAGCTGAAGTCTGCCAGCCTGCTAGTGATTTGCAATTTTATTTTTTATTAAGTTTTATTTATTGATTTTTAAAGAGATAGAGGAATGGGAGGGGAGAGACGTCGATTAGTTGTTCCACTTATTTCTGCATTCACTGGTTGATTCTTGTATGTGCCCTGACTGGGGATTGAACCTGCAACCTTGGCTTATTGTGACGATGCTCTAATCAACTGAGCTATCTGGCCAGGGCCTAACAATTTGCAATTTTAAAAGATGTGCTTATTTGGATGGCCAGGTTCTCAGCTTAATGGTTTATTCTGTCGAAGGTTGTCATTCTCATTAGGAGCTCCCAGTCCACCAAAGGGGTGTTCAAAACAAAACAGAGCCGGTGTGGCTCAGTGGATAGAGGGTCGGCCTGCGGATCGAAGGTCCCAGTTTTGATTCTGGTCAAGGGCACCTACTTCGGTTGCAGGATCCTCCCCGACCTGGGCCCTGGGGGTGCTTGCAGGAGCCAAGCAATCAATGTGTTTCTCTCACACTGATATTCCTGTCTGTCTTTCCCTCTCTCTTCCACTCTCTCTAAAAAGCCATGGAAAAATATCCTCAGGTCAGGATTAAAAAACAACAACACACAACACAGAAATGAGCTCTGGGGACTGAAGAGCCACAGAAGCCTGGTCTTGCGATGTTCGTGTTTTCAGTGCACAGAGGCCCTGCTCTAGGGCCCGCCGGGCCACCGGAGAAGTTGGCCCGACCCTTAGACCCAGGGCGGTCAGCAAAGACAGACCGCAGCTGCTGGGAGCTGGCGAGCACTTGTGGGGTGGCCCAGGCGGAGCGAAGCAGCTCAGTGCCTGGCACCCTCCTCTCTGGCTGAGAGACTCCGGACACAGTCGCCTTTAAGAAGCATGTTTGCAGTTCAGGAGCAGTCAGCACAGCGAGCTGGGGACCCGCCTGCTTCCTGTGGCGACAAACAGCACCTCCAGCTTTTGGAGAGAGGGTTTGACTGGCACCTTCCACAGGGAGAACAGCTTTATCTGTGCAGACGCGCTCCTTCCGCCTGGGAGGCGAATGAGGATGCACGTTCTCCCGCTTGCAAAACGTGCCTGAGTGATGGCAGGCGGTGCGTCTCCCTGCTCTTGGAAGCTGCCAGGGACACAAACACAGCGGCTCTCTCAGGCACCCAGAGTTATTGATCTAGGATCTAGCGGACCAAGACAGCTATGGGAATACTGCGACCAGCTCCCCTCTCATCTTCAGGCAGCAGTCCCTTTAAAGTCTGATTGAAACACGCTGGAACCAATACCATCGCTTTCGGTGTAACGGCAGCCCTGGACGTGGCCATCCCATGGGAAAACCCTACACGGATCCCCGAGGTTCTCAGTTCCGAGAACTCCGTTCGAGAGTAAGACATCAGAGTAAGACATCGGAGGTTGCAAACCTCAAGCCTGAATTCTTGACTAATTTTTCCTTCCCTGCCCTCTTGTAACCATTGGTGCAATTTAGTTCGTGCACGTAACTAATTTCTGGAACGGTCTCCTGTTTCTCCTTCTGGGTTCCTTGCAACCGAGTCCAGGCAGCAGTTGCTGCCAGGGTCCCCACTCCTGGCCATCAAAGAAATGGGCTCAGAGGGTGTGAGTGACGAGGGCAGAGGGAGCAGGGGATGGCCGAGCACAGAGGACGGGACCAGCTGCCAGGAGCAACCAGGAGCCGATGCAAATGGTGACCAGGCAAATTCAGCTGCCCCCGCCTCCTCCCACCCCTTTGGAGGTCATCCCGAAATGAGTGTTAGCCTGATGACAGAAGTAGCTGTGGAAGGAGCGTTCTTGTTTAGGGGCAAGCCATGGGATCGTTCCAGTGGTTTGAAGGCAGAGAAACAGCTGTCTCCGTGTGCTACGGTGACCAATGTTAAAGGCTGTATAACATCCCCCCATAAAAACATGCATGTGGATGACACACCCGGGGTGCAGCCTGGAAAGGGAAAGAATCAACCGAGAGAAGGCGAGCCCCCACCTGGGACACTGATGGTCCTGCTGAGGGAGAGGCTGCTCCCCAGCCCGCGGCCCTCTTGGCCCCCGTGCAGTCCTTTCTCCGGAGCCGGCACAGTCGCAGGGGCTCATGGATTAACCTCCCCATCACGCGGGACAGGTTTTCTTCCCCACGCGCTCCCAGCAACACCAGGCAGGTTGTGTTTCTGGGAAAGACAATCCCACCGTGTTGGGCTTTATTTCCAGAGCAAACCAGGAAAACATGCAGAAGGCAAATGCGACCTTGTTTATGATCCGTTTGCACGCCATTTCCCCGGTGTGAGCGTGTCACACACAGCCCTGAGCTGCCTGCCCGGCGCTGAGGCACCTGTGGCTCCGAACGCCCGTTGCGCTGAGGTCAGAGGTGAGGGCCCGCGATCATGGCCTGCTTGGGAAGGGGGGAGGAGGCTTGATGAGAGCTAGACATGCCTGGTGGCTCCCAAGGTCACAGTCACTGTGGTGCAATGGCCCACAGGTGTGGCCAATGACGAGAGCGGCTAATGTTCCACCAAAGGGCCCTTTTGTGCCAAGTGTCCTGTGGCTTCCAGTCAGGGACTAGCGAGTGGTGAAATGCTAGAGCTGGAAATGCTATGGTGTTCACGTGATAACGGCCCCTGTTTTGTAGTTGGGAAGGTGTGTCCTGCAGACACCGTGAACTGCTTGAGCCTCTTTCCTGAGCATCTTCTCTGTACCCAGGCACAGGGAGCCATGGGACCATCCCAGCCCCAGTGGCACCTCTCTGAGGCCACAGTGGAGCAACAGTCACGGCCCTCACAGCACAGGGGCGAGGGGCGCTGCACTGGGGGCATCAAAGCTGGGCTCAGACTCTGACCTGAGGGCAGGCGCGAGCACTCAGGTGGGCTTCCTGGAGGTGGAAAGACCAGGAGCAGTTGGAAGGACATGGAAGGGTCTGGGAAGGGAGGATCAGCCCCTCAGATCGAGGGGGCAACCTGTGCAAAGAAGCACATAGCTCTGAGGAAGCTTGTCATAGGTGTGTGTTTACTTATTTGTTTAATCCTCACCCGAGGATATTTTTTCCATTGATCTTTAGAGAAAGAGTGGAAGGGAGGGAGGAGGGGGAGAGAGGGAGAGACCAATGTGAGAGAGAGACATGGACTGTTTGCCTCCTGCACACACCCGGACCGGGACTGGGGACTGAACCTGTAACCAAGGTATGTGCCCTTGACCAGGAATTGAACCCACAACCCTTCTGTCCGTAGGCTGACACTCTAACCACTGAGCAAACCAACCAGGGCAGAAGCAACATATTTATTCAAAGTAAGGCATGTAGATGAAATGGCAGAGAGGTGAGGGGTCTCATCACGTGGAGACTGGGAGTTATCCCCAGCGAACATGGGCGCTGCTGGTGGAGTTTGGGCGTTTGGCCTTGAGTCTCCGTAAGCTGGTATCTTTAGGGAGAGCAGGCTGGAGCCCCTGGAGGCAGACTGGGCCACTCTGGGGCAGGAGCCAGGATGAAGCTCAGGGGATCCGAGGAGGATGGAGGACATGGGGCAGAGAGGAGCCGGGCACCCAGAGTCTCAGTGGGTGGCCTGGAGGGGCGGGGAGGGGCGGCTGCACCCCAGGCCTCTGCGCCCACGCCCTCCTCAGCCCTCTCTCAGCCCAGGAGGCCTGGGTTGTGTTTCAGCTCCAGGCCCAGAAGGCAGAGAAAGCAGAGGAAGCGAAGGCCTGCTGCACGGGGACCAGATACACTGACCAACGACATGGGCCCTAGCGCGGCGCCGGCCAGGAGTGGAGGTCAGGACCCTGACCGGCCTAACTCCCTTCCCCGCCGTGTGCAGCGGCCCCTGGGAGCCGCTGGGAGCAGGTCTCCCTGTGACTTGAGGCGTGGGTCACTTTTGGGAAATAGCCCTCCCTTCCCCTGGGGAGCGCTCCTGCTGGTCCCTTGCTGGGCTTTTTGTCGGGTAACAATTTGTATGTTTCCTCAAGGGTCCACTTCGAGGCCCTGGAACAGCCACCGACGCCCGGAGCAGTCTACAGCGGCGCCCACACTTGGCTTCCCGTTCCCTTCTCCACTACGAGGCCAGGCTCCTCAGAGGACGCTAGCTCCAGGCGCCAGGGCTCCCAGGCGGTTCTGGGACATCCCTCCCTCC
>NW_006293525.1:383772-384738 GCF_000327345.1 Myotis davidii | reverse complement strand
CTCCTCTCCCCTCCCCCTCCCCTCTCCCTCCCCCCACTTCCTTCTAAAGTCTCCCCACTTCATCTCCAAGGGGGCAGCCGTGTTTTAGGGCGCAGGCACTGAGCCTCGGGGCACTCACGGCAACGGGCATAAGGGCGTTGGGAGGAACGATGCGGATGATTTGGAGGAAATGTAAAGAGCACTTTCCCCGCTGCACTGAATGCTCACCTGTCTGTGCTCACAGGCTGCAGCGGGGTGGGGAGCGTGAGCCCTGAGGGGAATGGCCTGGGTGGAGGTCAGAACCCCCAGGATTGGGGGGGGGGGTTGCTGAGCCACCTTTCATACTGGGATCTCCAGGAGACTCATTTGGGAAAGAAATGGCGCCCTGCTGACTTTTTAAGCTGGGGTCCTGTCAAGGTGTCCGCTGGAGGGAGGTGACCACTGGAGGGAGAAGGCTGCTGGAGGGAGGAGGTTGCTGGAGGGAGGAGGCCAATGCTACGGCTGCCCAGAACCCCACCGCGTTCTGCGGAGGTGATGCATGTGCGCGGGCACAGCGTGGGGCAGCCTCTTCCCCGCGGGCACAGCGTGGGGCAGCCTCTTCCCCGCGGGCACAGTGTGGGCAGGCCCCCAGCCCCGGGGCATGCAAAGGCAAGCTCTCTGGGGTCCAATTCAGCTCCCACCAGGCCAGGCCCCGGAGGCTTGGGGAGCGGAGTCCCCTCTGCTCCCTGCCCGCCCTCCCCGTCTTATTTCACCTCAGCCTCATTTTGGGGTGCTGGCTGTGGGGCAGGCTGGTTCATCTGCCCCTGAGCACTTTGGTGACATCTTGGGCTGCTAGTTACTGGGTCCCAGTCACAACCGACCTGAATAAATGCGCCCCCAGGTTTCCTGGCTGTCAATTCGCCTGTAGACGCCACAGGCGGGCTTCGCAGTTAGAGGACCCGGCAGAGGGGCGTTCCCGGCCTTCCTGGGGTGAGGGTTGCTGAGGGG
>NW_006293525.1:368594-370520 GCF_000327345.1 Myotis davidii | reverse complement strand
GTAAGAGGAGCTCCTCAGAGGCCATTCCTGGCTTGTATCGCCCGCCCAGGACCGGGAGGAAGACAAGACCCACAAGCAAAGGTCTGCACGCAGGGCTCCATGGGTGTGGCCACCTAAGGCCCACCTGTCCCAGCAGAGGGGGCAGGCCAGGCCAGATGAGGGGCCAGGGGCCAGGACAGGGATAAAGGCTGGAGACCTGGATGGGGTGGGGGCTGCGGACCTGGGGGCCATGGACGAGATGGAAGCTGGAGAGCAGGACCGGCTTGGGTCAGGGGATCCGCCTGGGGCAGGGCGAGGGCAGGGCAGAGCCGGCGGGAGGAGGCAGCTTTGCGCACCTGGACTGGCACGGGTGCAGCCTGTCTAGGGTGGGCACAGGTCTCTGGGGCAACATGGGTGGCAGCCAGGCCCTTGGCTGACACTCCTGGCGGAGGAAGATCCTCCCCCTCTGGGCCTGGTGGCCTGGAGGTGGCCACTGGAGGGAGGAGGCCTCTGGAGGGAGGTGGCCGCTGGAGGGAGGAGGCCTCTGGAGGGAGGAGGCCCGCTGGAGGGAGGTGACCACTGGAGGGAGAAGGCTGCTGGAGGGAGGAGGTTGCTGGAGGGAGGAGGCCAATACTACGGCTGCCCAGAACCCCACCGCGTTCTGCGGAGGTGATGCATGTGCGCGGGCACAGCGTGGGGCAGCCTCTTCCCCGCGGGCACAGCGTGGGGCAGCCTCTTCCCCGCGGGCACAGTGTGGGCAGGCCCCCAGCCCCGGGGCATGCAAAGGCAAGCTCTCTGGGGTCCAATTCAGCTCCCACCAGGCCAGGCCCCGGAGGCTTGGGGAGCGGAGTCCCCTCTGCTCCCTGCCCGCCCTCCCCGTCTTATTTCACCTCAGCCTCATTTTGGGGTGCTGGCTGTGGGGCAGGCTGGTTCATCTGCCCCTGAGCACTTTGGTGACATCTTGGGCTGCTAGTTACTGGGTCCCAGTCACAACCGACCTGAATAAATGCGCCCCCAGGTTTCCTGGCTGTCAATTCGCCTGTAGACGCCACAGGCGGGCTTCGCAGTTAGAGGACCCGGCAGAGGGGCGTTCCCGGCCTTCCTGGGGTGAGGGTGTGCTGAGGGGCCGGCAGCGGGCACTGAGTGGGGACTGCCGCTGCGGTGGGAGCAGGTGCCGGTGGTGAAGGGGCCCCAGTCCAGGCCCAGAAGCCCGGGGGCTCTGCACTCAGAGCCAACTCCAGCTCTGCGTTTGCATCTGCACCCTTCGGCGGCCCTTGGGTCTCCAGGTGCTTGTTCAGCCCCCTACCCGCCCCCGGGGCAGTTAGAGACCACCCTCTGACCCCTCCTTTCGCTTGCCTGGCCTGGGACTGGGGGCAGGTGTCCTGTGTGGGGCAGAGGGCTGGGAAGGGAAGGCGGGCCAGGAGCCCATGAAGAAGGGGAGAGCCAGGGGCAGGGGGGCACTGAGCTAGAGCCACGGAGCGAGAGCTGGAGGCGTGTGTGTGAAATTTTAAGTAGACGTAATGGGGCTCCTCAGACTTCTTACCTATGGGTGAGTGTGAGCAACAGGTGCAGGGCCTGGCAGCGGGTGAGTTCCAGGGTCACCGGGGAGTGGGAGGGAGCCAGGAGACTGACCTCAGGTCTGAGTGTAGCTGTGGGAGCTGGAGGCACGCTGAGCAGAGACACTGAGGCACAGGGGGGTGAGGCCCAGAGGGGGGTGGTGAGGCCCAGAGTGGGTGAGGCCCAGAGGGGGTGAGGCCCAGAGTGGGTGAGGCACAGAGGGGGTGAGGCACAGAGAGGGTGAGGCACAGAGGGGGGGTGAGGCACAGAGGGGGTGAGGCACAGAGGGGGTGAGGCAGGCCCGGGAGGAGACTGCTTCACCCGCCAGCACCGCTGGGAGGCCGCTCCCGCACCCGTCCCCCTTCTTCTCCTTCTGGCCAGTCTCCCTGT
>NW_006293525.1:348314-367678 GCF_000327345.1 Myotis davidii | reverse complement strand
GCACAGAGGGGGGGTGAGGCACAGAGGGGGTGAGGCACAGAGGGGGTGAGGCAGGCCCGGGAGGAGACTGCTTCACCCGCCAGCACCGCTGGGAGGCCGCTCCCGCACCCGTCCCCCTTCTTCTCCTTCTGGACAGTCTCCCTGTGTCTCTGTGTTGGCAGCAAACGCTCCTGGGGCACCTGGGTCTCTCACTTAGGGACGCCTGGGCGGGGACATCCTTCCAGGTGGTGGAATCCAGGTCTCTGTGCCCTAAGGAAAGTCTCATTCTGTCTTTAAAGAAGTAGAATTCCCTGGCTGGTTTGGCTCAGTGGCTAGAGCACCTGCCTATGGACTGAAGGGTCCCGGGTTTGATTTTTTTTTTTTTAAACTGTAGTTATAACTAGTAACAGCAAGAAGTAATTGTTAGGTCGCCGAAGGAGGAACGCACGAGGCCAGAGTAGTGGGGGATTTTATTCGATCATCTGCACACCAGATGGCTGAGCTTGGATGGCTCCAGCCCCGGGTTTGATTTTGATCAAGGGCACATGCCTGGGATGTGGGCTCCATCCCCAGTGGGGGGCGTGCAAGAGGCAGCCAATCAATGATTCTCTCTCATCATTGATGTTTCTATCTCTCTCTCCCTCCTCCTTCCTCTCTGAAATCAGCAAAAATTTATTTTTTAAAAAAAGAAGTAGAATTCAGAAAAGTTTACTGGGCGCTAAGGTGGGGTGGGAACTGCCCGCCCGCCCTCACTTCAGGAGTAATATTAGCGTAAAAGGCTCGAAGTGAGCATTCTTACCACTCTCCCACACAGCCCGCCCTTGTTGCTGAGCGAGAGGCCTCAGTGGCCTGCTCTGGCCCTGGCTCCTCTCCTGGAACTCTGGGCCCTCCGTGCCCCTGCTCTGGGTGCCCAGGGAGCAGCTAAGAGGGAGATGGCCGGATCCTGTCTGGCTTTGCACCCGCATTTTCATCCCACTGGCTGGCACAGTGGTGCTGCGACATGGCAGTGTGAGCCAGGAGAGCGCATTTTAAATGTTTGGAGCCTGATTTGGGGCTTCAGTGCCCCAGCCTCTGCGTGCCAGGCTACCATTGATGGGCTTGGGTGGCCTGACCCGAAACCCCTGGCCCCGGTTGTGACTGGGCTGCTAGCAGATCACGTCTGCCCTCCTCAGGAGGTGGGGACAGCGGTGATGCCTCTGTCGGGGCAGCCTGCAGCCACAGGCCTCATGGTCAGCAGTGCTGAGCTCACCTGGGGGAAGGCACCATCTCTCCTCTCACCAGGACTGGCTTCCCCAGGCTCTGAGGCGCTCTCTGGCCCCCCTCCTCACCGGCAGGGCGCCCCACAGCAGTCAGAAACTGGAGTCTCCATTCCCTTCTTCCCAAGGGATCGGCCCCTTTGTTCATGCGGAGCCCAGGGCGGATGACTTCTCGTCTCTCTGTGTCTGTGGGTAAAGGCCCTCACCCTCCGAAGGAACTCCGCTCCACTCTGAACTAGGAAACAGGCTTTCTCGTAGGAGGACCCTCCTGCACAGTCGGGGAGGCGGGCCCAGCCAGGTCCTCACCTTACTTGTCACTTAACAAGCCAGTGGCTGGGGGCCCTCTCCAGCGCAGAGTCCCCTGTACACAGCCGCCCGGGGTCTATCGTCTCAGCCATCACCTGTCCGCGGGCGCCAGCTCCATTCCATCCTCTGCCTCCCTCCCAGGATCGGCTGTCCGAGGGTCCTCCAAGCACCTCTGAGGCCGCCCGCTCCTCCCCTGTCACCACAACCCTGGGGCCTCCTCATCCAGGGCACCCACCGCACCCATGGGCTCACTAGCCCCCGCCTCCTTCCCCACCCAACGCCAGTGACTGCCTGTCTCACTTCTGTCCCGTTCCTCACTGCTGCTCCTGGACTACACCCAGCTCCTCGCTGTGGCCTGTGAGGACCCCCTGTGCTGCCCCTGCCAGCGGGGCACCCTCGGGAGCAGGACGGCCTCCTGGCTGGGGCTCTGCGCCTGCCTTGTGCTGACGGGCTGAGCGTCACAGAGAAGGGAATGGGGATGAAGGTCCCGCTGAGCTCCGGGTCCCTGCTCTCTGAGAGGAGGTGTCCTCCTTGGGAGGGAGCCACAGGCCACCGAGGATCACGGAGGAAGCCTCTGCCTCCGGCCTCCGGAGAACATGGCCCTGCCCGAGTCGGGCCCCAGTGGACCGGCGCTCACTCCCCCGCTTCCCCGCTCTCTCCCTCTGAGCCCACTACTGCCTGGAACCCCTCCCGGCTACCTGCCCTTTCTGCCATCACTTCCTCACAGACCCTCTTAGAAAGCTGACAGATGTGTGGCTTCCAGACCCGGTGTGAGCATTTCAGAAACCCACCCTCCGGGGGCTGCGTTCGCTGATGCAGGGGCCTGACCTTGGGGAGCAGAGCCCACACCCCCGGCTTTGCATCAGCACATCCAGGCTCCCCTCCTGCCCTGCTCTCACTGTCCCTGTCCTCCCTCCACTCATTTGCAGAAGAGCTACAGGTGGAGTAAGAGCTGGGAATCCATCTGGCCAGTTTGCCTCAGTGGTGAGAATGTCGGTCCGTGGACCCAAGGGTGGCGGGTTGGATTCCCAGTCAAAGCAGGTACCTTGGTTGCAGACTTGATCCCCAGGCCCAGGCGGTCCAGGTGCATGCAGGATGCAACCAGTCAATTTGTCTCTCTCACATCGATATTTCTCTCTCTCCGTCTCTGTCTTTCTCTCTCCCCCCTCCCTTCTCTTTCGCCTCCACTCTCTCTTAAAAAAATAAATGGAAAAAGTATCCTCGAGTGAGGATTAAAAAAAAGAGGTGAAAATCCTACTGATTCTCAAATATGATAAAGCCCTGCTCTTGTCCTACTGCGTGGTCCTCTGTGCAGACGCCTCTTAGTGAAGTATCCACATGTCACCTGTCACCTGTCACCTGTCACCTGGAGAGAGTGCCTTTCCCTCCACTCATGGGCCTCAGATGGGCATTCAGCACAGGTTTTATCTCCACCTCCGGCCCTGCCCCCGGCCTCCGGCCCTGCCGCTGCCTCCCTCTGTGGAGGGCGCTCTGTGCGTCTCCCAGCTGTCTGAAGACCTTCACGCTTGCAGGTCAGCCGTCAGCATGCGGGCTCACAGGCTATTGATTTAATGACAACTATTACCATGAGGAATCGATCTAGAGTTTTCATTCACTAAAAATGCTTTAACAAGTTCATTCGGAATTGGGCCAAGGTGCAGGTCCACTGGGTTCTGGTCACATTCCCTGGAGGAGGGTGACTTGTAGGGGACCTTCTGGGATAAGGGCATTCCATTGCTGCCCTCCCTAAAGAGACTAGAGACCACCCCTTCCCCCAGGCCTTTCTGCTTAGAAATTCAAAGCGTGGCTGCTGGAACTGAGGCTCCCCAGTCCCTCTGTCCCTGTCCAGGGGCAGGCCCCTTCAGCCCCTCCCCCCGCGAGTGGGCCTGAGATAGTCCTCAGAAGCCTCTGCTTCCGGCCTCCAGGCTTGGCTGCTGTCTGGTCTGACCTGGGCGCTTGGCTTTTCCACCTGCTGTCCCCTCCTTCCTGCCAGCTTTTCCAGCGTGTGCACCTGGTTAGAGGCCGGCCCCTGTGTAACCCTGGATGCTAGAGCACCCGTCGGAGGGCGCCTGGCCTGGCCCCACCAGCTCTCTAGGTGCTGGTCTGACTGCCACTGGGCCTTGAAGAGCCATGATGCCCTCCTCACCAGCCATGGTGCCCTCCTCGCCTAAGCCAGGCCCTGGCCTCGCCTGGTGCCCAGGGCCAGCCTTTGGCTTTGGCCAGTCCTGAGGTGGTGGTCAGCTGGTCACTTTGGTTCCCACAACAGGGAGTCCCAGTGCAAAATGGAAATGCAGGGTCTCTGGTCACAATCAGTAAGAATTTCAAAACAGTGACAGCAGAGGGCAGAGAAGCCGGTCCTCGGAGGCGCCCTGGGCAGAGGCAGAGAGCTGCGGAGGGCTGGCTGGTGCGCGGAGGGCTGGACGCAGGTGTGACAGCCACACTTCCGCTCATGGTCAGATGAGGCACACCTCTGGGCAATGACGAACTAAAGCACTGGCACTGTGACCAACACATCTCTAAAGAGGTGCCCAGGCCTCCCTCAGCACAGTCCCGGTGCCCATGTGATCAGTGCCATTGCTGTGACATCAGCATAGATCACCCTTCTCCACTGACAGAAAATGAAATCCCCTGGGGGCTTCCTGTGTGCCCACCCTCCCCGGGTTGCTATCCAGGCTGCTGGACCCAAACACAATAATACCAAACAAGCAAATCAGCTTCTACCATCCACCCCAGCCTCTAAGTTCTCAATTCTTCGTTGGTTTGGACACACACTTCAAAGGTAAGGTTTTCCAAACGTGGCCCCTGAGATGCGTGTGAGACGTGGGGGCAGTGGTGAGCTGATGGCATAGACCTTCCTTTCCCTCCATCACCATTGTTCTTGCTTGTGGTTCTCCAGCTGCCCACAGAGAACTCTACACTTGATGACCCCCATGAACTTTATCTGAACACCCATCTACACTAATAAAAGACAAAGATGCAAATTGACCGTACTTTCGCTATGCCTTAAGCCACACCCACCAGCCAATCAGAGCAACTATATGCAAATTAACCCAACCAAGATGGCGGCCGGCAGCCACGGAGCTGGAGCAAGCAGGAGGCTTGGTTGACCCAGTGATGGAGAAAGCCAAGCTTCCAGCTTGCTGCAGCCGGCTCTGAGCTCCACTCAAGGCAACAAAGTTTCAATTATAGAAGATAACTAAACCCCAGATACCTGCTTTCAGCTGGCCATGGCCATGGAGCTGGAGCAAGCAGGAGGCTTGGGTTGCCCCTGGCAATGGAGGAAACCAAGCTTCTCGCCTGCCCTGACCGGCTCTGTGCTCCACTCAAGGTTACAAAGTTTCAATTATACAAGGTAAATAAATCCCAGAATAAAAAAAAAATGGCCATCAACCCCTCACCCAGGCTGGTCAAACCCCCATGGGCGAGGGTCCCCACTGGTGGGCTTGACCAGCCTGCAAACAGCCATCAGCCCCTCACCCAGGCTGGCCAGGCACCCCAGCAGGACCCCCACCCTGATCCAGGACACCCTTCAGGGCAAACCAGCCAGCCCCCACCCGTGCACCAGGCCTCTATCCTATATAATAAAAGGATTTGTAATATGCAAATTTGTAATATGCAAATTGACCCTCACAGCAGAATGACTGGGAATGATGGTTACTATGAGACACACTGACCACCAGGGGGCAGATGCTCAATGCAGGAGCTGTCCCCTGGTGGTCAGTGCGTTCCCACAGGGGGAGCTCTGCTCAACCACAAGCCAGGCTGATGGCTGCCAGCACAGCGGTGGTGGCGGGAGCCTCTCCTGTCTCCTCAGCAGCACTAAGGATGTCTGACTGCAGCTTAGGTCTGCTCCCTGCTGGTAAGTGGACATCCCCTGAGGGCTGCCGGGCTGCCAGAGGGATATCTGACTGCCAGCTTGGGCCCGATCCCCCAGGGAGCAGGCCTAAGCCAGCAGGTGGACATCCTCCAAGCGGTCCCAGACTGCAAGAGGGCATAAGCTGGGCTGAGGGACCACCCCCCCGAGTGCACAAATTTTTGTGCACCGGGCCTCTAGTCCTATATAATGAAAGGCTAATGTGCAGATAGACTGAATGGCAGAACAACCGGTTGCTATGACATGCGCTGACCACCAGGGGGGATGTGCGAAACACAGTGGGTGTTGGCTGGGGTGGGATGTAGACATAGACCCCCAATAACCAGTCATTACCTATCCCCATAACCCATCACATCCAACACAAAAGGGCAGTCCAGATAACTCCTCTCTTCAGACCCTCAGTATCCCAGCAGGCATTGGGGCCTTAACCACTGCTCTATCATACTTTGAAAGGGGGCGCAGTGCCTATGCTTCTTTCTAGAGGAAGAATGTTGTTTTTATGTCAATCATTCTGGCCTGGTCAGGGATGCCACCCAAAAATTAACAGAAAGGGATGCAGAGATTAGAAATGTCAATCAAATTTATGGGACTACTGGATAAAAAAGATAAAATGGTATTTACTTCCCTTGATAGGACTATTAATATTCTTATTCCTCATCCTCGTTTTTGGCCCAGGTATTCTGCATCATTTTTCATCTTTCTTTCAGAACCACCCTCGAGCCTTCACCTACCAGTCTCTCAGGAAGCCATGCTGCTGCGACCCCTCACTCCAACCAGGAGGAATCCCGAGTGTTCCAGCCAGTCCAACCAAAGTCCATCCCCCAGTGATCTCCACGTCCCCTCTCAGCTGGAAGTAACTCTGGAAGAAATGACCTCCCTCCCTATTCCATAAAACAAACAGGCTGGAATGTTAGGTCTGATCAAATAATTGAATTGATACTCCCTCCCCTGGAAGACTGACCTTTAGATCATTTTGAAACCGACATTTCCTTTCACTTAGACCACATTCCACTTGCTAAGACCAGTAACTTTCCCCTCTGGACTTGCCCAGGATTCGGATCTGCCCCGAGAATTCCCGGCCGAAAAAGCCCACCTAGAGTCCTTTAGAAGCTCTGACTCCCCAGTCCCTGGGCGCTGGCGCCATTTTGGGGCTCAGCCCATCTGGTTTCCAAATGTCCTAATACATTTATAATTCTTTACTGCTTCCGGCCTCGTGGGTTCCTCCTTAACATTAATCAAATTGGGTGGCTCAGTTGCTTAGAGTGTCATCCTGATATGCCAAAGGTTGGAGGTTCCATGCCTGGTCAGATAAAAGAATCAACCAAAGAATGCATTAATAAGTGGAACAACAAATATCTTTCTCCTTCTCCCTCCCTCCCTTCTCTCTAATCAATTTTTTTAAAAATTACGGTGGTTTGAACTGTCAGGGACTCACTAAATAGGTCAGCCCTGTGCCTGTGAGAACAGGTAAGTGATGTGTAGACTGTTTTATGCTTTTCCCAGGATTTTCCTAACATTACCAAGTCTTACCAAAGAGAAAGTTAATATTTAAGAAACAGAATAAAAATGTTCAGAATGGTCAGATGAGAATTACCTGAGTGCACAGAGACACCCAGTGAGGTTTAAAGGGTGCGTTGTATTCCCGGTTACCTGGAGGCCCACCCCAGGCCCGTTGTTGTTGCTACCAGAAACCTTCCACTGCGTGTGCGCCCACATTCTCCGAGAGCCCGCAGCACTTGCTGGGACTCATTACCCTCCCTTGGAGACGAGAGGCCATTATTGTCGTGAACACCGAGGACGGCCGAGTGCACTGGAGATGAACAGAATATTCTTGGAGAACAAGGCCGCTGCTCCTTGCTGAAAGGGTACGGAAGGAGAACGCCTGGCGTCCGGCGCTGAGCAGCCAGGGTTCGCCTGTTCAATTAAAAACGATTGTTTATAAGGCTCTCTTCCCGCCATCCACTTCTCTGCCTTGCCTCCCATCCGGAGCCTCTCCAGGTTGTTAAAATGAGTTCTTCTCACAGTGACTCTGAATTTAGGCCTGGAAAATGTAATTTGGGTTAAAACTCGATGGGGAGTCGCTGGCACGATGAGTTGCCGTGGTGATGGGCTGGGAGGGGATGCATGGTCGGCGGGATTTGGGTATTTGCGGAGCCTCCGGGCTGGGCTTTGTCTCAGCACCAGCTGGTGGGCCTCCTCTTCCCAGCCTCCCCCCTCCTGCTGCCTCCTTGAATGTGGAGATTAGCTTGGAGCGGGGCATTTCCTGGGGTGTCGCCAGCACGTCCTTGCTAACAGAACCCTGATTTGCCCAACCACAGAGTGGCCGTGTGCTTTCTACGACAGGTTGTGCCCTTTCTAGCCCCAGAGGGGGTCTCAACGGGTCTAAGCTAAACATAGTAATTTCGTTTCCCTGCCGGTGACCGGTTGGCCAGGCCATCAGACAGTTCTGGCCAATAAGAGTGGGAGGAAGCCTGCCCGGGGCACCTGAGGCCCTGCCCGCTACGAACAGAGGCGGGCGGTGAGGGGCTCATCCGTGGCTGTGGGTGTGGGAGTATGGGGAGCTGAAGCTGAGAACCACAGCCGACACCTCACAGCTGTGTGGGGAGAGCCAAGAGCTTGCGAAGGACACCCGGGGCCGAGGCCCGAGGCGCTGCCCTCCCACCCAGGCTGCCGGCTGTGGGCCTGCTGCCACGTGGAAACGAACTGTATTCCCCCAGTCACATGCTGAAGCCCTGCCCCGTCAGACCGCAGAATGTAATTACATTTGGGGACAAGGTCTTTAAACAGAGAATTAAGTTAAAAAGGGGCTTTAGGGACCCTAACCCTAATGAGGAATAAGGCTGTCATCAATAACCAGTGAATTATAATCAATAATGCACAATCCAACATGACTGCTCTTCGTGTAAGAGGACATTTAGACCCAGACATGTGCACACACAGAGGGACGACCATGCGAGGACTCAGGGAGGAGAGACAACACACCATGGCAGGGAGAGGCCTCAGGATGAAGCCAAACCGGCCAAGGCCTTGATCTTGGACTTCAGCCTCAAGAATCGTGAGGAAGTCACTCTCGCTGTCGAAGCCGCTCCTCCGTGGTCTTGCCTCACGCAGCCCCGGGAAACGGATCCATCGCTGGAGCCGGTACGCGCCCAGGAAGCCAGTGGCACCATCTCTGACTCAGAGTGGCTCCAACAACGAGGAGAAAACGGATAAGCCACTAAGAGAAGACACTGCCCTCAGAGACCCAGGTCCTCCATCCCCTGCCTGCCCTTGCTGACTCCTGGGGATGCCAGGGTGGCTGCCACACTCCCATAATGGCCCTACAGGTCAGTTTTGTGTAAGGGGAGAGAGCCTCATGTCTCAGTGGCCAGAACTACAACCCATCCCTTGTGTCCAGTGACTGTGGTCGGATGGGCTGGGAAGGAGCCAGTGTTCAGGCACAGGTCGCTGCCAATGCAGCCAAGAAAGTGGGACAGAAATGGTGGTTGGGCTGCAGGGTCTGCCCCCACCTGTGACCCAGTCATCACCACCCCTGTGGATTTATCTCCCAGGAGCTCTTGAATTCACTGACTTCTCTGCACGTGCTCCTCCAAGCCCTGGCCCCCTGCTCAAGAGCTCCAAGGCAGGGCTCGGCTCTGTGTCTTAGCAGATGCCAGGTGAGTCTGGTGGACAGTCACCTGTGCTTGTGGCCGGAGGGCTGCC
This sequence comes from Myotis davidii, assembly GCF_000327345.1. NCBI lineage: Eukaryota > Metazoa > Chordata > Mammalia > Chiroptera > Vespertilionidae > Myotis > Myotis davidii. The sequence continues at coordinate 358,561 of NW_006293525.1, read as the reverse complement.
AGTGCGTGAGATTTCTACACTACACGGTTCCCGTTCACATCAATGAGCACACTGACCCCCGGCCAGCTGCTGCCTCCCTGAGGGTCTGGCCTGTGACTTCTCCCTCTGTGACTTCCTGTCCCTGCTCATCGTCCCCTTGAGGACAGCAGGTGGTCACACCCTGGCTCCTTCACCAGCCTCTCGGGCAGGTGCAGAGCAGGGGTGGTGGGGGGATGCCTGATTCGAAGTATTTGTGCAAATCCATGCACCATGCTGGGCTTGGGCACCTGTGTGACGTCGCTAAGGGCAGGGCTGGGAAGAGACACACAGCCTCCTTTGTGAGCCTCTTTGAGACAGCCCCCAGGGACCGCCCAGTCTTCTGTGATCTCACTGTCCTCTCCTTCCCATTTCAAACCCTCACAGACACACACACACACACACACACAGAGTTAGAGAGAGACAGAGCGAGGCAGAGCGAGGCAGAGAGGTGAAGGGAGGAGGCAGGCAGCAGAGGCTGGCGGCCCAAAGGGGAGGAGGGCTCGCCCTCTGGCAGGCAACATGACCCGCCACCGCCCCCCAATCCCTCAGGAGGCTCCACTCCTCTGCCTCCTCTAATAAACTCGAAACTCCTGTGACTGAAGATTTCAGATTAACATTTAAATTAATGCCGGACTGGAAATCTGGAGGCCCGGGTCGCTGATGTGACTCCGTTAACTTGTTCTGTGACCTGGGGCGGAAATTTAAAATGATCTTTTCTCATCAAGATGCACCCCCACCCTCCCTCTCTGTGGGGAGGTCAGGGTGCAGCAGGCTCCAGCCCCTCCCGGCCTGTCCTGTGGGTGGGGCCACCTTCTTACCTGCAGTGCTTTGCTGGGCCAGGGAGTGTGGCCCCTCTCTGCCCTGGGAGCTGGGACCCGGGGCAGCTGGCCCAGAGGACAGAAGCCCCCGACTACCACTGCACCCACCAGCGGAGGTGGGAGACCCGGGGGGCGCTGCCCTCACTGCAGGCACTGCAGGGGAGCCTCCTCAAGGAGCCCGCCTTTCCTCGGCCTGTCTTGGTGCTGCCGGAAGTGGGGACTGCGCTGCTGGGAGCCCCGGAGCAGCCCCAGAGGGCCCAGGGCACCCAGCCTGGCCAGGGTCTGCCGGGGCAGGCTCCCCGGAGGCCACCAGGTCGGGCCGGGACCCCGAGGCCGTGCACTGGTCCAGCGGGGCCGGAAGGAACCGGCTCAGCGGCTGCGGCAGGTTCTGGGGGCTTCACACTCACTCTCCCTGAATGAGGACACAAGTCCCATCGAGCGGCCGGAAGGAATGACCCGCGGCCGCAGCACCTGCAGCCAGGTGACCAGCGCAGCCCCCTCCTGTCCCTGCTCATGCTCCGGCGGCCGCGCGGCCGGCTCACAGCTGTCCCAGGAAGGGCCGGACCTCGATGCCTGGGCAGACACACCTTCCTGCTGGCGGTGACAGTAGAGAGACAGGCTGCTTTCCTGGGGGCCCGGGGACCAGGTTCCATCGTGGGCGGGTAATCTCAGTGACCAAGGACAGCGCACACGGACCCGTGTCACCCGGCCAGTAGGGGGCAGAATCTGGACAGCGCCGGGCTTGTCCGGCCCCAGGCCCTGGTCCAGGTGCTAAAAGGTGGTTCAGGCCACAGACCTCTGTGGACACACTGTGGGTGCACGCACCCCTGGCAGGCGGAGGCGGCCACAGTGTACCCCCACCCTGGGTTTTGGTGAGTCACCAGCTGGCCGTTCTGTGTATAATGAGGAAGCAGCACTGACGCCAGGGTCGGTCAGCAGTTCTGAGTTCAGATTCCGGGCACTTCAGGGCTTTGCTGTTCTAACAAAGGGGTGTGCAGCGCCGTGCTGGGGGAGACAGGCCGCGTGCACGTCTGCCACACCCATGGTCCTTGCCCACAGTCCAGGCAGAGGCAGCAAGTCCCAGGTCAGCTTCCCGCTGAGCAAACAGGCATCGCTTGTCTTCTGACTGGGGGGCCTGGGCGAAGGGGCAGGATCTGCCACGTGGCTCACAGAGCTGAGCTCCGAGGGCCCGGCCATTCTACATTTAGCACAAGCGTCTCTTTGGGGGCAGGGCCTCCGCAGGTATAATTGATGCCGCCCAGTGGGTGTCAGGGTCTCCAAGGACACAGAGCATGGGACTCTTGATTCTTTTTAAAAAGAGGATTTTAATGTCTTTTGAGAGAGAGATTTGTTATTCCACTTATTTCTGCATTCATTGGTTAATTCTTGTATGTGCCCTGACTGGGGATCAAACCCACAACCCTGGCATATCTGTACGATGCTCTAGCCAACTGAGCTACCCAGCCAGGGCCTGAAAAAGGCAGAGTTAAAATGAAAAAGTAAGATATATGTGGTGTAAAGAAACACAAAGGGCACGAGGGGTGTACAGAGAAGACTAGCCCCTTCTGGCTGTCTTTGAACACTGCGTGCGCGTGCTTTTTGCTGGTGCAGAGCTGTCAGGTTCCCAGGGATGCTGGCTGGACGCTGTGGCCGAGAACTGCGTCTGGAGGTAACAGGCTTTGCACCTGTTCAGCACACAGGGCCTTGGGCGAGCCGGGGTGCGGTGCCACCAAGGCGCCACACAAGATCAAGGTGGGCTCCTTCCAAATACAGCCTGACGTGCAGGAGAGGGAAAGGTGCGGGAGGAAGGCTGTGTCAGTGTATAATTGCGGATATGGGCAATTACCAACCATTTATCCAAACAGCAGTTGGTCTTAATCTTCTAACCTTTCTCTTGTTCAGGGTATCAGCTCTAAATTGCTTCTGAGTCCTGAGGGACCCAAAGTAATCTTTAGGCTTGAAATTGAAGTATCTCTCCCAGCACCTAAATTTTGTGCCTCGTCTAGTCGGAAGACATTCCGGCACACTTGTTCATCAGGATGAAAATAGGCTTCCGCGGCTCCTGGGCAAGGCCAGCAGGGTGCCCAGAGCAGCCCAGGGGCTGCCTAGAGGTGCTCAGAGGCTGAGCGCCCGCCCTCAGGCTCCCCCCAAGATCTGCAGGGCTTTCTTGTGGGGTCAGGATGAAAGATGCATGTCCGGGACAGACTCGGGCACTTGTGCTTCCTCCATGGGGGTAATTCAGAGACACCCTGCCCCCCCGCCCCCCCCCACACACACCCAGCATGTGACGGCAGGAGGCTTGGGGGAGGGGTCTGAGAATGAGGAGGAACGGGATGGGCCCACTGTGAATTCAGCTCCCTTCCCACCCCCCTGCTCAGCACCCAGGTGGTAAGCGCTCAGAGCCGGTAAGCCAATTCCCATGTCATCCTTGAGCAACAGTCCCTGGGAAGTGTCCCACAATGTCAGCTGCCTCGCTCAGAGCCTAGCGGGAAGTGGCTGTGATTTCTGCCTGTTCTGTCCAGCACGGTGCCCTGTCTGAGAGCAAACACCCGGGGGGGAGGGGGGTGCTGTCTACTTCTCCACTCTTTCTGGGATCGTGCCCGTTGGACGGGATGGGAGTGAGGGTTGGTCCCCTCACAGGAGACAGATGATTCACTTAAAATTTTTTAAATTTTTGTTTCAATTGAGTTTAGAGAGAGAGAAAAAGGCAGAGAGAGAAACATCGATTTGTTGTTCCACCCACCCATGCACCCATGGATTGACTCTTGTATGTGCCCTGACCAGGGATTAAACCCACAACCTTGCCCTGACCGGTTAGATAGAGCTTCGGCCTGCGGACTGAAGGGTCCCAGGTTCAATTCCAGTCAAAAGCATGTACCTTGGTTGAGGGCACATACCCAGTAGGGGGTGTGCAGGAGGCAGCTGATCGATGTTTCTCTCGTATCCATGTTTGTAACTCTCTATTCCTCTCTGTAAAAAATCAATAAAATAAAATTAAAAAGCCCACAGCCTTGGAGTATGAGAACAGTGCTCTCACCAACTGAGCCACACTGGTCCGGGCGCGATGATGTGCTGTCTTAATTTGTCTGAGTTAGGAGGGTTTGCGGGCATTCCTCTCCATGTCAGAAGAGGCTGGAGCTCAGGGGTCTCTCTGGGGCTCACCGTCCCCAACGTTATACACGGACAGACTGCTGCTGAGGCTCCTGACAGCTGTACAGCTCCAATGGACTCCTCGCAGACCTCCTCTCCTGCATCCAGGGATCACCAGGTTCACATGGTCACGGTGAAAGGGATTTTAGAGATAGGACAGGCGGTTTTAGGGAAAAGGGGGGTCCATGGGAGAAGAATGCGTCTGTGAAGAGAAGGAGATAGCTCCAAGTCGCCAGAATGCTTATCTTACTTTTGCAGAGGATGGCGGGATGTTACAAGGGGAAGGTCTACATTCACAGAGGATGGAGGGATGTTACAAGATAGGGAGCGGAAGGAGGGGGCACCACATGGGCTTTGGACTTTGAGACTGATGCTATGCGGCAGAGGACCCATGAGGAAAGCACGGGAGTCCTAAATGAAGGAAAGGTCCAATCAGAAAGGATCATGTTCAGACAAGGAGGTGCAGCCTTTATAAACCCGGAGACGAAGAGACACAGATGATTTTTTTAGATTGAGTTTTCCCGTTAGAGAGAGAGCAAGAGAGAGCGAGCGCATGTTTTTCTCATTTGGGGAAAGCTTGTTAATGCTTCCAATAAACTTCCACATTTTTTAAAAGAAGCCTTTTAGGCTGAGAGCTTATTCTTCAACCTTCATGAGGCAAGAACCCTCCTCAAACTCCACATATCAATGGCAACCAGGAGTGAAGGAGTACCCCATGGTCAGGCAGGGCCATGGATCCCTGTGGTCAGGCAGGGCCGTGGATCCCCAGGGTCAGGCAGGGCTGTGGATCCCCAGGGTCAGGCAGGGCCGTGGATCCCTGTGGTCAGGCAGGGCCGTGGATCCCCAGGGTCAGGCAGGGCCAGGAGGATGTGTGTGCTGGCCAACGCTGCTTCAGAAGTGAATGGAGTGTTGCTATTATAACAGGCTTAAATGTGGGTTATCAAATGTTCATGCACCTGGACCAGGAGGAAGGAAGATGTCTCTCTCTAGAGGGTATTAGGGTGAAAGAGAGGAACTGGAGGGCATAGATGGAAGGATGGGATGCCGGTTCCTGAGGAAGGCCCAAAGGGAAGCTGGCAGTCCTTTCTTAAGAACCTGCTATAGGACAGGGAGCCTTTAAATAACTGTCAGTCCTGTCTGGCCGGCGTGGCTCAGTGGTTGAGTGTCGACCTATGAGCCAGAAGGTCATGGTTCGGTTCCTAGTCAGGGCACATGCTTGGGTTGTGGGTTTGATTCCCAGTAGGGGGTGTGCAGGAGGCAGCCGATCAATGATTCTCTCTCATCATTGATGCCTCTCTCTCTCCCTTTCCCTTCCTCTCTGAAATCAATAAAAATGTTTTGTTTTGTTTTTAAATTTTAAACTAGTGACCTGGTGCATGGATTCGTGCACATTGAAAGGAAATTAATTAGAAGGTGACCTGTGGGGCAGGACTGGGTGAGATGGGCCAGATACGCCATGGAGTCAACCTCCTGCAGTCCCTCCCCGGTGTCTGTGGAGTAAGCGGGGTCCCTCTGGCAGGTGGGGTCCCTTGGTCTGGCCTGCAGGGATCAGGCTGAAACTGGCTCTCCAACATCCCCCGAGGGGCCCCGGAGTGTGAGAGGGCACTCTGCAAAGTTGCTGTCATACGGGGTGTGGAATGCAAATGCAAGTGTGCAGTAAACCAGATTTGGGGCCGACAGTGCCCCAGAAACAACATAACCCACGGCCGAAGGTGGAATCGCGCAGCCCCGCAAAGAATTGGGCTCCCTCCTCTCTGGTTTTGGGGTGTGTCAGCCAAGAATGCTGCTGCTAAGTCCCTGCAGCTCAGCAGCTCCTGCATTGAGCATCTGGCCCTGCTGGTCAGTGAGCAGATGACTGGTTGGATGGTCAGACACTTAGCATATTAGCCTTTTATATACTAGTATATAGATAGCTTCCAGTCCTGACGGGAACTGGCCAAGAGAATATGATGCCTATTTTCCGATGAGAACATGCAGAGCCGGTTAAATGGACAGCCACGTGGAGGGCTGGTGTGGGCCTGGGCCCTCCGTCCTCCACGTGGCTTTGGGGTCAGGCTGTCTCTGGCTAAGTCACAGCAGAGTGGCCTCCATGACCCCTGTTCTTTAAAGGACCCAGGATCTTCCCCAGGAAAGGACTGGGATGTCTGGCTTCTGCCCACTCAGAAACCCTGCCCTGCTGTGATTCAAACCCTGTGGTCTTGTGTTTGTGAGCCAGCAGGTGCTCGGCCAAACTGGAGACGCAGGGGTGGCAGCGGACAGGCAGGGCCGTCCACTGCCTGTCTTGGCCGGGGGCTGGCGGATGCCTGTGGAGTTGATCTTGAGGCATCTCTGTCCTTCTGCTGTGCGCTCCCGATGTGTGTGCTCCACGTGGTGGTCACAAGACAAAGAAACACAGGCTTTGGACAGCTGCCCAGCGGCGGGAGAGGCCTTCGAGGCCAGGGGCATTTCCTGTGACCCAGGGACACAGCCGGCCAGAGGGGACAACACATCTTCCTGCCCCTTTCTGCTTGTGTCCTTGGGGATAGAGGAACACTCATCCACACAGCAGGTCCTCAGAGCTGCCCTCCTGTCCGTGCGGGGCCATTTACTTGTGACGGTCGTGTGCTGGGGCAGGTCCTGGAGGGCAGGGTGGACAGAGGGACATGTGACCTGCTGCTCTGGGCCAGGTCTTGCCTGGTGAGAAGATTGGAGGGGCCAGAGGACCAGCAGGGAGAAAGCTGCCCTGTGCAGTGGCAGCTGCTCCGGGTGCTGAGGCCCCCAGGCACGTGGGCTTGGGAGGACACCAGTGGGTGTGGGACAGACATCCAAGAGGCCCACGTGTCCTCCAATCAGCACGTGGACTCCGTTGTTCTGCTCCCAGAAGCACCCTGGGCCTACAGGCTTCTGCATAGCCCTCCTGCCCTGACACAGGCTGTGCCCACTGCCGTCTCCTCTCTCTCTCTCTTTCTCTCTCTCTCTCTCTGTCTCTCTCTCTCTCTCTCTCTCATTTTCTCCCTTCAACATACTCTGCCGTCAGCAGCACTATAGCCTGTTGAGAAATCGCTGTCCCAGATCCCCTCCACGTGTCTCTCCTGTGCATCCTGGCCGTGGGGCCCAGGGCAGGTCAGGAAGCCGGGGGAGCCCCGCAGGCACTCAGAGACCCCCAGGGGCTGGCAGAGTAGCAAACGGGATGCAGGACTGCTGGGCTCTCCTTCACCTGAGGCTGGACCCCACCCGCCACTCTCCAGGCCTAGGCCAGCCCCTCGTCCCAGGGGATGACTCTGAATGCCAGGACCTGGCCAGGGCTGCGTGAGGGGTCACAGGCCAGGCTGAGCGGCCCCTGCAGCCAACTCCTCTTCCTTCTCAGCCTGAGAGGCCCCATAGAAGCCGGGGTGAAAATGCAAAGCTGGGGACAGAAGCAAGAGTTTGCATGCTGTGTGTGTGCGTGTGTGTTCATGCATGTGTGTATGTGAGCACACAGGTGATCAGGGAACTGTTTGTGACCCCAGGGACAGGTACTTCTCCTGCTAACTGTTGCCACTGGCTGCCTGCGGCCCTGGTGGCCCTCCCATGGAAGGTCCACGTGGGGCCCAGTGCTGTTCCGGGCAGGGCCAGCAGGGGGACCTTTCCCCCAGGGCTCCAGCCCTGGTGGGGTGCCTCCACCAGGGATTAAACATTCATGTGGTCCCCGGGGGGGTGTGGGTGGAGGGGTGAGCAAAATTAAAAGGGAAGATTATTCTCAATCCTCCTGGTGGTGGTGGAACAATGGAGAAAGAGCAAAGCCGGGAAGTGTGTCCATTGGCTGGAGGCCCGAAGGGCAGACTGCCTGGGAGAAGGTCGTTGCAGAGCTTGGACGATTCCCGATGCCCCAGGAAAGGCGGCTGTGGTCAGAGGTGCTCCGGTTTCCTTAACGATTGACCCGGGGCACGTGGAGACTGTCACCTCCCTGACAAGGAGCGAGCTGTGGGTCCTGAAGACACGGGTGAGGGTCCCCGTCCTCGCCCGGTTCGCATGCCCGGGCCTCTCTCCGCCCCTGTTAGTGGGGTGGTCTGCAGCCTCACCACCCCTCACCCGGCAGACACTTAAAAATGAAGCGAACCCGTTTGGAAACAGCACCAGCGCTTCCCTCCCTCCCTGACTGAGGCATGTCCCAGGGTCGACCAGAGAGCAGCTCATTTATGCGTTGACTAAAAGCATGTAAGGTTCTGGGGGGCGGACGGGAGGCTGCCTGGGGCTTAGCGGGTGTGGGGGTGCCTGCTGCCAGGCAGGGCCTGGGCCCCTGTGTCTGCAGTCACTGTGCCCGGTGTGTGCCGTGTGAGTCTGTGCGGTTTATTCTTAATCCCTCTAAGGCAGCCGTGGGCAAACTACGACCCGCGGATCTGGCACTAAAAAAAAAAAGACCGTGCCCTTTTATGTAATGATGTTTACTTTGAATTTATATTAGTTCACACAAACACTCCATCCATGCTTTTGGTCCGGCCCTCCGGTCCAGTTTAAGAACCCATTGTGGCCCTCGAGTCAGAAAGTTTGCCCACCCCTGGTTTAAGGGCAGCACCAGGTCCCCAGAGGGGTCCCGGGTCCTTTACCTGGAAGTGAGCGAGCGGGAACGGGCGCCAGTTGAGGCCTGGGGGCGGTTATTGAGATATAAAGGAGATACTAGTGTGTCTTGTTTTCTGACTGTAGACAGAGGCGGGCACTATGGGAGGAAATGAATTTTCCCTCTGATTCCTGCGGGGAACTTTGTTTTTAAGCTGCTCCAAGGCCTCCAGACGCCAGAGGGCCCGGCAACGCCCGTGTCAGACCCAGAGACACCGCAGGGCTGGCAAACGCCCCATTTTGTGGGAAGGAGTCATTGTGTAGAGATACTGTGGGTTTTTTAAAATGCAAATCTCTTCAGCTGGATTTAAGAAAAATTCCCAGCAGCACTTTTAGGAGGAGAAGGTAAGTGACACCATACAGCAACGGCACACAAAGGCCTGGTTCCAACAGGGAGGACGTACTTTCAAAGAACAATTTAAAGAGGAAGAGCCCTGGCTGGTGTGGCTCAGTGGTTGGAGCATTGGCCTGCAGAACGAATGGTCCCAGGTTTGATTCCAGTCAAGGGCATGTACCTTCATTGCGGGCTCCTCCCCAGCCCAGGCCCTGGTTGGGGCACGTGCAAGAGGCAACCAATTGATGTGTTTCTCTCTGTCTTTCCCTCTCTCTTCCACTCTCTCTAAAAATCCATGAAAAAATATCCTCGGGTGAAGATTAAAAATACAAAATAAGTAAAATAAAAAGGAAACGACCCAGAGAGAGAACCAGCCCTCAGGCCTGTCCCTGAAGATAACTTACTTCTGCAACTGAACAGGTGAAACTTTCTTTGTTACAAATCAGCTCTAAGAAAAATAACCAGGCAGAACTTTCAGGACCAAGTTTTTGTCCTTCTCCAAATTTCAGTCTCATTTTCCTGAGGCGACCCCTGCGGTGTTGATCTGAGCGAAGGCCTCTGTGTCATTCTGAGCAGGCGTTGACACGTGGCCCATTCAGTTTGCTCAGGCTGTCCTCGGACTCCATGCCCGCCTGGTTCTCGCGCAAAACACACAGCAGAAGTGAGGCCCCAGACAGCCTAGGCCGTGACCCCCAGGGAGTGAGTAGGCAGGACCCTCTTTCCCCGCTTTCGAGGTGTCTCCTGGAACCCCGTCCCCACAGCCGTCGCCCCTCCTCCTGCCGTCTGCCTGGACTCCCTGCTGCCATCTGCTCGCTGGCCCAGCTCCTCAAGGCTCCGTGGCAGCTCTCAGGACACAGAAACACAAATAAGGAACCTTCCCGTCTCTGAATGGGTGCACCCCTTCCTCGGACAAGTTTCCTACAAAGGGTTGTATTTCTGGTTTTTCTTGAAGATCCAGAGACTGGCCACTCTGGGCCCACTCCGTGCCTGGCCGTCGCCTCTGAGCTGTGACAGCCCCTCCTTGGGTCTCCCAGGGGGCCTGGGACTCACCTCTGGGCACCGGTGTCCTCCTCAGACAACCTTTGACTTTTTAAAGGACCAGGCGGCACGTGCTTTGAGAAATGTGGCCATCGCATAGTCCTCGGGGGAAGGAAGGAATGTCACCTTCAGAGATCGGCTGTAGGTGGTGGTAGAGGGGTCTGATTCATGACGGTCGAGTGCTGGACTTGACCCTCCCTTCATTTGGGTTCCGTGACTTCCGGGCTGGTGACAGCAGCAGACTCCCCACCAGCGGAGCTTAGTGTGCCATGGAGACGCGCCTGACAAAGCAACCGTCAGAGCCGCGAGCGCCA
>NW_006293525.1:341408-348027 GCF_000327345.1 Myotis davidii | reverse complement strand
AGGCCAAGAGGAGCCCAAAGCAATGCAAGGAAACACTGGCGAGGACGAAGCTCCCCGCGGGAGACTCCTGCTCGCTCATGGGGATGTTGATACGAAGGAGGCCTTGCCCTCCTGCCCACTGGAAGAGTAACTAGACTCATGGGACCCTTCCCACGCCTTCCTCCAGAGCCTCCAGAGCCATCGGAGGGAAGCGGCCGCTCTGGGCGCTCTGCCCTCCTTCCCAGGTGGAAATGCAGGCTCAGGGGCGTCGCTCAGGTGTGAGAGGCCGACTGGGTTCCCTCAGGAAGAATGTCTACTTGCCAGACAGCTCTCAGGTGTCCCCGAAGCTTCAAGGAAGGAGCCGAGTTCTTGATGAAACCAGTTGGGTGCTGCGGCCCAGAGGCTGGCCCCCGGGGCCCCTGGGATCCCCAGACTGTGGGCTCACAAGGGTCGGGAGCCCCAATGGGCTTTAAGCAGAGCCCAGGGTTGGGTGGGGGGATGTAGGGCAGGCTAAGGGACACACATGTGGTTGATGGCTCTACCTTGCGTTTTCAAAATTTCCCTTTGTCAAAAACTTTAAATTACCAAAGTAATATGGTGATTTTAACTATAAACATACAGAGAAAGGTTTGCATCCATTCTTCCCCTCACCCTGCTCCATTGCCGGCCCCTCAGAAGGTGATCAGAGCACATCTTCCCCAGCTCCCTCTAGGCTGCTCTGATTTGTGTAAACACAACACTCTCCTAATTATTTTTAGTTTCTGGATTTTTGTCACTTAAAATCATAGTAAAATGACCCTGAGTGGGTAGCTCAGTTGGTTACAGCCTGATATGCCAAGGCTGCAGGTTCAGCCCTTGGTCAGGGCACATACAAGAATCAACCAATGAGCGCCTCAATAAGTGGGACAGCAAACCTCTCTCTCCTCTCCCCCCTTCTCTCTCTCTCTCTCTCTCTCTCTCTCTCTCTCTCTCTCTCTCTCATCAGTCAATAAGTAAAAAAAATCTACTTTTAAAAATCATAGTAAAATCATGCTATATGGTTCCTCTGAAGGACCTGAGAATGTCAAGCAAACTTAAATGCCGCATTCAAATGCTTTCTTCAGGCTACAGGCTGAGTTGTGTGCCCCCAGCCCCATTCATAGGTTGAAGCCCTAACCCCACGTGACTATTGGAGCTGGGCATTTAAGGAAATGATCCCCGTTAAATGAGGTCATGAGGGTGGGGCCTTCATCCTGTAGGACTGTGTCCTTATAAGAAGAGGGAGTGACATTAGAGCCCTCTTTCTAGCCATGTGAGGCCACAGCAAGAAGATGGTTCTCACCAGAAACTAAGTCTGCCAGCCCTGGAGTTTCGAAAAATGCATGTCCAATGTTTAAGCCGATCAATCTGTGCTGTCTGTCTGTGGTTCTGTGTCTGTGGTTCTCCGTCTGTGGTGTCTATGGCTCTCTGTCTGTGGTTCTCTGTCTATGGTTCTGTGTCTGTGGTTCTCCGTCTCTGGTGTCTGTGGTTCTGTGTCTGTGGTTCTGTGTCTGTGGTTCTCTGTATGTGGTTCTTTGCCTGTGGTTCTGTGCCTGTAGTTCTGTGTCAGTGGTTCTTTGTCTGTGGTGTCTGTGGTTCTGTGTCTGTGGTTCTCTGTCTGTGGTTCTGTATCTGTGTTTCTGTGTCTGTGTTTCTGTATCTGTGGTTCTGTGTCTGTGGTTCTGCATCTGTGGTTCTGTGTCTGTGGTTCTGCATCTGTGGTTCTGTGTCTGTGGTTCTGTATCTGTGGTTCTGTGTCTGAGGTTCTGCGTCTGTGGTTCTGTATCTGTGTTTCTGTGTCTGTGTTTCTGTATCTGTGGTTCTCTGTCTGTGTTTCTGTATCTGTGGTTCTCTGTCTGTGGTTCTGTATCTGTGGTTCTCTGTCTGTGGTTCTGTATCTGTGGTTCTCTGTCTGTGGTTCTGTATCTGTGGTTCTCTGTCTGTGGTTCTGTATCTGTGGTTCTCTGTCTGTGGTTCTGTATCTGTGGTTCTCTGTCTGTGGTTCTGTATCTGTGGTTCTCTGTCTGTGGTGTCTGTGGTTCTGTGTCTGAGGCTCTGTGTCTGTGGTTCTGTATCTGTGTTTCTGTGTCTGTGTTTCTGTATCTGTGGTTCTCTGTCTGTGGTTCTGTATCTGTGGTTCTCTGTTGGTGGTTCTGTATCTGTGGTTCTCTGTTGGTGGTTCTGTATCTGTGGTTCTCTGTTGGTGGTTCTGTATCTGTGGTTCTCTGTCTGTGGTGCTCTCTTATGACACCCTGAGCTGACTAAGACATCTTATTTACTGAAAATATTCCATGGCAGGCCAGTTTTTCAGTTTGCTGCCTGTGCAGGGAGATGTTGCAGCAAGCCTCCTTGATCACAGGCCTCATGGATTGCTAGTTTGATTTCTATAGGACAGTTTCCCTGAGGGCTGGGGTCAGGGGCATGGATGTTCACACTTAAATCCATGTCACCAGGTTACTTACTTCAGAGGCTGCCGGTGATGGGCAAAAGCTCCTTGCATTCTCTGCAGGGCTATACACGTTGCTCTTGGCCTTCTGGAAAGCCCATGAATGAGAAGCGGTCTGTCGTTCTCGTCGTACTTGCCCTTCACTGGCCCCCATGACGTCAGGCACATCTTCACAAGCACGTTCTCACTTAGATTTCCTGCGGCAATGGATGCTTCACTGCTTTCTGCTGGCTTGTCTGCATGCTCTCACTGCTTCACAACCCGTGTGTGGGGACAGGAGCTGTGGTCTGACCTACATGCTGCACATGGGTGCTCCTGGGTAGGGAGTCTGGGGCCTGTCCCTTGTGCCACACGGACAGACAGACGGTCTCTTTTCACAATGGCTGTGGGCGTCTCCTCCTGGTTTACTAATAGTTGTCTGAATTCTCTGCCGGCAGTCTGTGCTTTTATGTTTAAACATTGACTCTGTACGGAATGTGACTTTTGAATATGGTGTGACGTGTGGTCAGCTTCTTGCTCAGGGGGAGGCAAGTCATGTGTGCTGGCAGCAGTCGTTACACAAAGCATGCTGCTTTTGGAGCTGGGCCTTTAAGGAATTGACTCAGGTTAAATGTGGTCATGAGGGTGGGGCCTTCATTGGAGAAGCCGTCTTTCTCAATTTCTGTGAACCAAAAGACTAAAAATAAATGAATGTCTGCTCCATAGGTGTGCCCTTGTCTGTGAACACCTTAGGGATGTTGAGAAAGACAGGGGCCAGTCACTTGCTCACTGCCTTCCTGGTGTTTAATTGGGGGATGTCATGATGGCTGTGTATTGGGCATGTGCGGACTCGGCCTCACAAGGTAGGAAAGTCTGTGGGGCCAGAGCCACTGTTTCCAGACGAGACCGGGCTGCGTGGCTTTGTGCTCACGTTGTCCGTTTTCCCAGTAAGCAGCCTCAAGCGCAGCCCCGTCCCCGATCCAGGGGCTGAGCCTGCCTCGGATCTCTGCCCCCAGCTTCGCCTCCTCCCCGGGCTCCCAAGCTCACCCTGCTGTACCGGTGTCGGCCGGACGAACCTGACAACCAATAACAGTGTCTGCAACGGGGACCGAGGCATGAGGTGCTGATCAATCCAACATGCTGGCTGAGAGAGAAAGCAGCGACTTTGGCATTTGGGTGCCTAGAAAGATGGAATGCTGTCTTATCCCCCAGGAGAAGAAGGAAAACAGGTGAGTCAAAACCCCTGAACAGGCAAAAATATTAATGATCACAGAGCGGTGAGTGATGGGAGGACTGAAAGGGTAGAGTCGCTTAGCAAAGAAGAGGGTTAGTGACCACAGGCTGGCCACGTGGTGAGCCATTCTATCAGCACCAAGAAGGGACGGTGTGCGGGCTCCGAGGCCCGCTGGCTGCTCCACGTCTCTGAAGTCTTCCCACGGGCCCCGTGGAGGGTGGAAAGCCCTCCTGCGTCCCTGGGACCCTGGAGGGACGTGGGTCTGGCCCCAGCAGTGTGGCCGGAGCGCCCATACTCATGGCCTGCCTCCAGCCTGAGCCTGGGCCTGGATTCCCCGGGGGCCCTTTATCTCTGAGCCCAGGCGTGTGCGTCTCCTAAGGCTCCGTAACCACACGCCCGGCAGCTCCCATAGAAACGGATTCTCTGGTTCAGGAGGTCACAGGCCCAGAAGCAGGTGTGAGCAGGGTCGCCTCTCTCCCCGCAGCCTCTCTTGGAGATGCACCCCTGCCTCTGCCCGCGCACCGCACAGCCTCGCTCTGGGCGCCTCCACCTCGTGTCCAGTCCCTATTGAGTCATCGTGGATCAGAACCCATCCTAACCAACGGTGACTCCTCTTAGCTAATTATGTCTGCCAACACCCAGGTGCCAGTTAAGGTCTCATTTCCAGGTGCCAGGGTTGGGAAGTAGGGGACACAGTCCCCCCTCTTTTGGGGGACACAGTTTAGCCCATGACAGGCTCTAGAGTTGATGATCCCCAGCTTTATCTTTCTGATTCCATGAGACTGAGTGGGTCCATCTTCCCACCTCCCCTTCCGGCCAGGGCCCTCTGTGACGGGGTCCTGCAGGGTGAGGTGACCGGCCCTTTGCCCCGCCCTCCCATGTTTACAGCTGCCACAGGGCTGCAGTCCTCCAGGGCACATGGCTCTGCCCTCTCCCTGCAGACCCTGGGAAAGGGCTGGGGAAGCCCCCAGCGCTGGCCCACTGCTGACCTTTGTGTCTGCTCTCCAAGTTCATGTCCGGCTGTGAGACCGTCCTCCTCCAGGCCGGTGCTGACCCTTTGGCGAGGACAATCCCACGAGCCTGGGATAGACGCGGCCCACAGTCTCAGTACAGAAGCATCTGGTGATTGTCACACTCGAAACGAGATGTCAGACCGTGTCATCTCTTACCCTGTCAGTCCCCTCCGGTCATTGCTCCTTCCCCACAGACTAAGGCTTGTTCGAGTCCACAGCCGGGTGAGAGCGGGGATGGTGGGCAGCCGTGAGAGGTGGGCACTGGTTCTGGGAGACGCTGCCCAGCTCCAGTACCCCGTGCAGGCGCGGGGGCGGGAGGGGTGTAGAGTCGGGGACAGGGCGGCGGGCTCCGGGGAGAACTCTCACGTGCTCACTGCTGAGTCAGGAGGGAGAGTGACACATTGATTTTCTTGGAGAAGAGCACCAGGAGGAGAGACGGCCCCCTGACACCCCCTGTTCCAGGAACAGTGGCTTTGGGGGCGCCCTGCACGCTGCTGGGTGGGCCTCACTCTCGGGAGGAAGCCACCAGCCTGGGGTGGGGGGAGGCTCCCTCTGACTGATACCCTGAGAAGGGCTTCAGCATCAGATGGTCCTGACTGTCCCCTGGCTGCAGCTCAGAGGTGCCAGGACCCGGGACGAGCAGCGGGCCAGGTGCCGGGCCGGGCGGGCTGTGCCAGGGAGTGGCCGCCGGGGGGGCAGTGGGCTTTGCATGTGAGAGGCCCCTGGCGGGGGGCAGGGAGTCCAGCCACGAGGATTTCCATGTACAGGCATTCGGCAGGGTCCAGCCCAGAGCGACCCCTGGCACCAAGGCAGATGCAGGCTGGGGTCTCCCGGTCCCTGTGTGGCCTCTCGAGGCCTCCCTTTCCCTGCGACACGTGGGAGCAGCACCCACGGCCCTGGGTTCGGGGAGGGCGGGGCCAAGTCCAGTGTGAAGCCCTCTCCTGGGGCGGGCAGAGGGGTCCTCGGTCAGTGCCACTGTGGTCCCCACTGAGACAGCCTGGGCCGAGCAGCTTGACTCCACACTGCGTGTGCAAGTGTGCGCACGTGTGTGTGCATTCGCGCTGAACGACTGTCATGTCCTCCAGAGAGAGGTGCTGCTGGCCTCTGGAGAAGGGAGACCCAAGCCGGCAGGGCAGGGATGTGGAGACCACACCGTGTCACCCCACGGCTGGGCCTGGGGGCACCCAGGGTGGGATAGCGGGTTTGAGACCATCATGGCAAAGGCTGGTGCCCCAGAGCAGGTGGCAAGTGTCTCTGGAAAGAGCTGGACAGTCAGTATCTCAGGCCCGGCCCCTGCTGCTCCACTTTGCCATGGAGGGCAGAAGGTGGCACAGGACACACTGGGGCACAGGCGTGGCTGAGTCCCAGAAAACCTTACCGTGGATGCCGACAGTTGAATTCCATATTGTTTACACATTCACAAAATGTTCTTACGATTTTTTCAGCCATTTATAAATGTGAAAACCAGTCTTGCTCATGGGCTACACATACACAAGGGGGCCATGGGGCACCAGGGGACTCCTCCGTGGTCAGCATGCTCCTCCTAAGGTTTCAGGTGGGGGCCCAGACCCTGAGCTCGGGGAGGACAGGACCACCTTGGTTTTGTTCATTCTGTCTCCTTGTGCTCATAGTGGGTGCTCACCAAACAGTGGTCAAGTGACTGAACTTCAGCTATTTTTTTTAATTAATTAATTAATTAATTAATTTTTTATTGCTTAAAATTTGATTTCAGAGAGGAAGCGAGAGGGAGAGAGGTAGAATCATCCATGATAAGAGAGAATCATTAATCAGCTGCCTCCTGCACGCACCACACTTGGGAGCAAATCCACAACCCAGGCATGTGGCCTGACTGGGAATCGAACCGTGACCCCCTGGTTCATAGGTTGATCCTCAACCACTGAGCCATGCCGGCCTATTCCTCCTGTTTTACCCTTGGGAAAATTGCCCCAC
>NW_006293525.1:326083-336929 GCF_000327345.1 Myotis davidii | reverse complement strand
GGAGGAATCTTCATTTCCTCTTGGTTCTTACACATATTGTTGAATTTGTCTTCCATTCTTTTCATCCACCTTATGACCATTTCTCTGAATTCTTTCTCTGACAGGTTGCTTGCCTCCATTTTGTTTACTTCCTTTTCTGGTGATGCCTGTTTTTCTTTCAAATGCAGGCTGTTTCTTTGTCTACCCATGATCTCTCTTCTATGGGTGTTTGGTTATGTAGTTCTCTCTCTGCCATGTTGATTTAAAGGCACAAAATACAACACAACAAGGCACAATGCACAAGGCACTGAACACAATGTATTCACGATACTAATAACCCCGAATAAAGGTGACCACCAGAGAAAAGACAATTAGGGGATAAGAAAGAAAGAAGAAGAGAAAAAGAAAAAAAGAGAAAAATAAAAATAAAGGAGTGTAAAAATGAAATTTGGAAAAGGAAAAAAAAAGTAAGAGAGAAAAGAAAGAGAATGAAATAGAAGAGGGAAGAAACTATTTATATGGGGAGAAAACTCCAATAGAACAGCCACTAATCCCAACAAATGCCAGCAACAGATACCTAGAGATAAATGCAAACTACAAACAACAACTAATATCAAGCGAGGCGAATATTAATAGAAGCAAAAAATAACCCCCAAACCCCAACAAAAACATAAAAAGAAAAAGTGAAACATTCTCACAAACAAGCATAAAATAACCAATAAATCAACAATCAAGCAAACAACAACAAAACGACAGAGAGAAAAAAGAAATTTGGATAGTGAAGAAAGAGGAGAGAGAGGTGTATATGGGCTTAGAGCAGGGGATTGAAAATTAGATATATAAGTAGGGTGAAATTTTCACAGGGGGTAAAAAGAAGGAATAGGGAAAATCTAAAGCAGGAATAGGGTAAGAGAAACAGAACAACAAAAGGGGAAAAGTGAGGAAGAGAGTTTTGGCATAAAGGTAACGTTGAGATAGAGTAAAATGATGCTAAAGGAAAGATGAAAATAGAATGTAGAACACTAATCCCAAAATAAAATGAAGAGAAAATAAAATGACACTTTTAAAAAAAGGTAAAATGGTAGTAGTAATAATATAAACTGGTTAAAAATAAAAATGTAGTAATTAAAAAGGTAAAATCAGGTGAGGAAAAAAGAAAAAAAATTTAGTTTCTTAAGTAAAAGGTGGAAAAAATACAAATATGCAGTAGTGAAGGTCCTTCACTTCCTCTGCTCTTCTGTCTGGCATGCCTTAGTCCTGTCAGGTATTCAGGCAAGTGTTGAAGTTCCCTGTGATACACTGTTCCTCCATATTGTAAACCACAGTCCTGATTTTAAAGCAGGCAGTATTTCTTTGTTTCCCAGACTGCCTTTATTTGTATTTACAGAAGAGTCAGTTTGTGGTTCAGCCCCTGGGTGGCAGTGTTTCTGGATTGACCTCCGGGGCTGTAAGTCCTCTCTAGCCAGTAGTTAGGTTTTGTTTTCCCTGTCACACTTAATACTGGTTTGGGAGAGTCGACTGCCCCAGAGCTGGTTCCTTGATCGTTACTCCCCGCTCTGATTCCCAGGTTCCACAAAAACAACTTTCCCCGGCCGTCTCTGTGAGTGACCCCAATTGGGCAATCCTATGTATTGGGTTTAATAATCAAAAGCAAAGATTTAAGGAGAGAGAAAAAAGAGCCAGAGTACGTGTGCGAGCTCGCAACCCTCCACCGTCCAGCTCTGTGCGCAATTCTCCCAAAGTCTCTTCTGCACGTCCTCTCTCCCCTGGCACTAAGCAGCCGGCACACTGGCAAAATCCGAGGCTGCCTTTTTGCACCCAGTCCAGCTATGGGCTGAATTTTAGAGGTCCCTTCTGCCAGCAGCCCTGCGGGACCCCTTCCACACTCATGGATCACGCTGGCCCCAAGGGCCGCAGACTTTGTGGGGTGCAGATTTCCCCCGCATGCATTCCTTTCTCCAATCTGAATTACAAACCGCACCTTTATCTAGGCAAAATCTGACCTTTCCGTGAGGAGGAGCAGGGCTCGTCTGAGTTCACGTATTCGCGCTGCTTGAGATCCAGTGTTCCTGGATTTGTAGCTGGTCCCTGGGTGCTGTGGTTGCAGGGTCTCTGGATATATATGCTTCTGATAGCAGCCACTCAAGATGGCGCGGTCTCCATTGCTGAGCCGGCCGCTCCGGGAGAGATTTCAGCAGCAGTGGAGGCTGCCCGGTTACGAGAGCCTAATCCGGCAGTCTCCAACAGTCCCCTGGAGTATAGCTATCGCTCACCCACAAATTTACACTCGGTACATCCACACACTCTCCTTTCGTTCTCTCACTCTCACACTGTCTTGCAGTCTGCCTTCCCGTCGGCAGCCATCTTCTCTTCCTCTGGCTGAACTTCAGCTTTTAGGTTAGTGACTCGTACCTGACTCTTGACTGTAGCGGCCCCTTTGCCCTCCACTCTCGGATCTCCTGACTGAGAGGAGCCTTGCCCCCGAGAACAGAGGGTGTCCCATGCCTGTCAGACCCAGCACTGGGCTCAGTGACTGGCCTCTACTCATAGTGCCCAGCTGGCATTGTCCTTGCTGGCCCCCCCACTCTGGGGCCCAGAAAAACAGTGATCTAAGATTTCTTCTCTGCAGGACCTGTAGGGGGGAGTATTTCTTTCCAATTTCTCTCCAAGTACAGGGAGCTGATGTTACCTTTTGGATTATTTGTTTTGAAATAGTGAGAACTAATTCAGTTCAAATGAAGCAAAATGACCTCACATTGATCTACTTTAATAAACATTCTCAAGGGCCAAAGTGGTAAAAGTGATGTGAGGGACAAGAGAGAGACCACCAGACAGTGCGTGGTGCCCGCCCCGATGCAGCGAGTCTGGACTTGTGGTTCTCCCAGAGGCTGCTCTGCTTGGAACAAACACGGCTCGGGGTCTCTGAGTGATCCCCGTACCCCGGGGCAGCCTTGTGGCGGCCGTGTCTCTGTAGGGACCTGATGGAAGAAATTCACAGTGCCCGGTCCGCGGAGTCGTGGCTGGCCTGAAATACCAGCATATAAAATACGGGGACGTGTGTATCAGAATGACTCACACTTAGAAACACACCTGCGAAAACAATGCAACAGGAGTAAAAGGTCACACACACACAAGTGCCTTTGAAAACGCTGGCAGTTCCCTAAACGTCCCAAAGTCAAGGGGCTGTGAGGCGGCCGTACGTCCGGGGCCCCCGCTGAGCGCGGACACGGGGTCTGTGATCCAGAGAAGGGCTCAGGGCCCAGAGGACACCAGCTGGAGTTCGGGCAGAGTGGGGAAGGGAGAGTCCGGTCGTCAGGATGCCAGGACTACAGGGAGCTCTCCCTCGTGCTGCGACCCTGCTGAGTAGGAGCAGCGAGTACTGAATGCGCCGCTCGTGCCCACGTCGGGAGAATGCTCGCCAGTGGCCCGGGGAGGTCAGCTAAACCCGCACGTGTTCTCTTCAACCAGAGCCAAGCTGATGCATTAATAGTCGCTGCTTCTTTGCTACAGATACAGGTTGGGTTTGGTCTCGGTCGGTCCTTACATTTTGCACCCATTCTTTGGGGGCCAGAAGAGATGGTGTGTGGACCCCAAGAGGCATTAGAAAACCAGAACACAGACACGCCTTCTTCGCTGGCCCCGAGGGCACGGGGTCTCCTCCACACGGAAGTGAGCAATGTCCCCCCCCCCGTTCCCCTCGCCCCTGAAGCAGCTCTAACAGGCCTGGTCACCCCACTGAAGCTGGCTGGGTCAAAACTGGGTGTTTCTGGACAAAGAAACCTCAGAGCCAGGAGGAGAGGTGGCGTCCTGTGCCCAGTGCACTGTGCAGGTGGGACCTGGATGCGGAGCAGCAGAGATAAGCCCACCCACTGCCCCTCTGACGATGCTTCTCACCGAGCGGCGTCAGGCCTGAGGCTTGAGCAGAAGGCACGGGCCCAGAAGCGCCTCCGGGCACCCAGGGCGGACGGCTCCACTCGCCAGCCTGGTCCAGGTCCACGGGCCAGGGAAGGTCAGAGACGCGAGTGAGTAAAAGCCTGCCTGTGAGGAGGAGCCACACTGGCCGTCACACAGGAGGTCTTCTCTTAAGACAGGAGCCGAGGCCCTCTGCTTCTCTCCGCCCCCTGTGTGTCTGGAAGGCGGAGCTGTTTTCTGCCACGGGTGTCGCACACACAGCACCGGGCAAGGTCCTGGGAGCGCCGGTCCCTCCCAGAGGCGCTGTCACTCTGTTTGGGGCTGAGACAGGCCACCTTTTCGAGTCCTTGCATGTGTGTTCTGAGGATGAGCCCTGGGATCAGTGCGGTCCTGCCCGGTGCCCCTGCCCCTGTGGCGCTCTCTTCCTGGGCAGAGCCCAGCAGCTGAGAATCAAAAGGTGGTTCACCGCCGTCAGCACATGACCGCCTCGTCGGGATCGAAGCCGCTGGCGCAGAATTGCCAGCGTGCGGAGTTGTTCGCAGGCCTGGCTGGGCCGCGCTGAGGTGCCAGAGCCGCGGGTCCGGCTGCCCTGGAGTGACCACGGCCCAGGCGCCCGGCCTGAGCGCGTCAAGGCCCGCTCCTCAGGGCACAGGATGGAGGGCCCAGGCTCTCTTCCCGCTCAGGAGCAGGGCTTGTCCATCGCCCTCCCCCTGCAGACCTCCGTCTCTGGTCCTTACACTTGCTTCTTGCTTCGCCCCGCAGGCCCGGCTCTGGGCGGCCCTCAGTGGAGGAGGCGCACTAGCCACGCACGCTCTGTCTCTGTCGTTCCGACCGGAGCAGTCGGCAAAAGGTTACTGTGCCCCGGTCTCACAGGCACGGTCTCTGGGTTATGGTGAGGCCTCAGCAGCGGGAGGCGATGCCTAACTGGCGCGGGGGTTGAAGGCCCTGGGCAGCGCCCCTTCGCCAGCCCGTGCCAGCACAGGCCGGTCTGCCCGGCACTGCTCAGCGGCCGGGTCGCCTCGGTGTCTGACCCTCCAGCAGCCCCACTCACCTCTATCACTGTTCCATGTGACGGCGTGGGCTGCCACTGGTGAGGATTCCGATGGGGACTTTGCGGCTGCGACTGTGTCGGTGACCTGGGTGCTATCACCAGCACCACAGACCCAGTGGCTTTAACAGCAGATGGTCTCCCCGTCCTGGAGGCTGGAAGTCGAGACCCAGGGGTGGGCAGGGCTGGTTCCTCGCGAGGCCTCTCTCCTTGGCGTGTAGGCCGCTGTCCTCTCCCTGCGTGTTCCTCTGTGTGTCTGTGTCCTCATCTCCTCTTCCTATAAGGACCCCAGTCGCATTGGATCAATGACCTCATTTTACCTTAATCACCTCTTTAAAGGCCCATCTCCAAATAAGGCCACATTTTGAGGGGTTGAGGGTTAGGGCTTCAACACAGGAGCTTGCGGGGACATAATTCAGCCAATAAAAGTGGCCATACCTGTTGTTTGGTGGAGGGAAATCAAATGTCCCGGGCCCAGCACCTCATCTCACTGCTGGGTGCCGGCCCCGGCGCTGCCCCAGTGGGCAGAGTGCTCCTCTGTCCTCAGTCTCCTCACCTGACAAGTGATGGCTTTGCTGTGGGGCCGCCAGTGTTGTGCTGGGTGCCCTCGTGTCCAGGAGCTGGGAGGGTGTGAATAGCACGGCCAGGGAGTGACCGCCATGGAGGGACGACGCGGGTCCTGGCCACAGCAGGACGGAAACACCTGGGAAATGGGCTTAAGGACGTGCACTCCAGCCCCTGAGAGCTATTGTTCTGCGACAGAACAAGGAAAGCTTTATCCAAAAACGGATCTGTGACAAATATTCCAAGGAGAGTGTTTGTAGCTCACAGTGGTGGGAGCTCCTGCCCCCGGGGAGGGATGCAAGTTCTGACACCACACTGTTGGTGTTGGTGCACCCGCCTTCAGTGACCGGTCGGACGGTCCCCAGCCTCCTGGACGGGACTGAACCCTCAGATCCCAAGTGTGTGCACTGTGCTCTAATCTGTGTAAAAGAGGAAGGGGCACACACACATGTGAACACAGACACACATAGGAACACAAGCACACCTGGACCGACATGCATATACACAGACATGCACAACATACATATGCACCCACAGGAGCATACATGGGCACATGGGCACACATGGTACATGCATGAATGCACATGTGTGTGCATGGCACATGACACATGGACATGGATCCACCTATACACAGGAATAAAGATGGTCACACATATGTACATGGGCACACAGGAATGCACATGGTCACATGTATGGACACAAAGAGACACATCTGAGCACATGTGCACATAGGACACATGCTCATATATACATATATGGGCACACAGGATCACACGTAGTCACATGTATACACACATGGCACAAAGGAACACACCTGGGCATATGTGCATACAGCAGACACACATGCGTCCATGGGCACACAGGAACACACAAGCACACATGCACAATAGACGCGTAAGAGCACACATGGGCATATGAACATGCACATCCACACATACTCACACATGGACACACTGAAAACACACACACACATGCACACTCATTTATACACACGTATAGCCATGCGTTGGGATATTGGGCATGAGGAGAGCAGGGCCGTAGGGGCTGGGGAAGCATTCTGGGGTAGGTATTGGCCTTACTTTTTACTCTACCCTTTTGTTCCTTTTGGATTTTTTAATTTTTAAATCAAGTGAGTGTGTTACTTTTTCTATTTATAAAATGTTTTTCAAGAGCGAGTGCTTTCTCTCTGGCCAGTGGGAACCAGTGTGCGCATGTCCCTGTCTATGAAGATGGAGCCAAAGTTTCTTTTTCAGCCTCCCTTTCCTCTGAGACCGCTAACGCTTCTAAGGGACTCACTGCTTCCCACTAGTGCACAGATGGTGACGCTGGAAAACTCCACAACGGCGCCCCCAAATGCGGCTTCACCTCTTCTGTTTGGGGAGAGTGCTCTGCAGAAGTGGTTCAAAACATGATCACTCACCTAGGGTTTTGTTTTTGTAACAAGACGGTGAAAAAACACACAGCTTTTGGGGACAGAAAATCGAAAAATCAGGACACAGGTCTTATACTTCTGTGATCTGCAGCTCAGTGGATAGACAAGGAGTCATATTATCATCAATGAGTGTCTACGGAGCCTCTCGCAGCCACAGCGGCTTGTTCTAGTATTTTGTTTTAATGTGCATTCAAAATCACAGAAGAGGACATTTTCAAAAGCATGAATTAGAGAGGTGTTATTTTTCTGATATATTGGTGGAGTTCAGTAATATTTATTGAAGGAAAAAAGTTGTTTACTCCACTCATGCTGCTTCTGCCCTCTTCAGCACCCTCACTTTTTTCCATTAATATTATTTTTGAATCTGCAAAGTCCTCCCCGGGAATGCAGCGTGGACAAGGCTCAGACACAGTCTCCGCTCAGAGTGATTTTAACAAAGGTGACAAACGGTGACATTTTTCACGTGGATGGGTGCATTTCTTCTCATTTTCCCGAAAATGTTTGAAAATGAAAGGTTTTGGGGGAGACTGACAGAATGCTTTTTAAAATGAGAAACCATGTGGCAGTGCTAATTGTGTATTCGATAATGAAAGTAAAATTGTTGTTTTTTTAACTTTAGGAAAAAAGCAAATGAGTTAGATGACACCCCCACCCCCAACCTGAAGTTCATTAATAGGGATTCTGTTCATTACTGTTAAGTTGAAAAATAAAGAATGTAATTGAAGCTTTAATATGTTTGAATTCTGGGAAAATTTTCCTCCAAAATCATGTTGATTTATTATTATTTCTATTTTTCTCACATCCTAAGCATCCACTTAATGTTACTGACATAATGCTTCCATAAGTAAGAACAGGAAACACTTGTAAAATATTTTATTTTAAGCTTTTTTCATTATTCAAATTAAAGGAGGCAACATTTTACATTATTTTTATACATTTATTGTGTGGTAAATTGTGCTGAAATCTTTGTATTTTTGTCCACAAGATTTAATTGATTGCACAAAGTCACCTGTTTTAACATCAAATTTTGTAACTGAAAAAAACAATATTAATTCTGTTCTATGTTGGCTGCTTTGGTGAAACAAAGGCTACTTAAAAATCTCTTATTGATTAAGTCCAGAAGCAATCGTTTTTTCTGATATACAGAACACTGGAAAATTATCAACCTTTATTATTCCTCATGGAAATGAGCACCTTTGGATTTGTAATCATATTGTCTAATAAAACTAAACAGCTAATGCTATTTGCATATTATATGAAGAAGTGTCATACAACAAACTCATAGCAGTCAATTAACATAAAAGCTAATTATGTATCTCATCAACTTACAAGAGTTTCTGAATTCACGCTTCCCCATGCAGTCTAGAGCGAGTCTGGGGGTGAATTTTCACTTCTAAATATTGACTTTTAACTAATATTAGGAGTGATTTCAATATTTTTATGGATGAAAAGTCAGTGATTAAACTAGATGCAATACTTCCTATAATGCAATCAAATTTTCTACATTAACTAAACCCCTAGAAAGAAAATCTTTGCCGCTGTGTGACAATAATTCTCGGTCACTTGGCAGCTGATGTACTGGTTTCCTCCCGGAAGGACACTCCAAAGAGACGAAGGTGAGATTTACCTGAGGCTGCAGGCTGCTCTGAGACAGGCGGCTGCTCCACGCGGACCGCTCCCAGGTCCACTGGTGCTCGGGGACACACTGCTTACTGCCTGGCGCTGACTGAACAGAGACGTGGTAAGGAGCAGGGACCCTGTCGCAGCCTGGGACCTTCCCTAACTCCAGGTTCCTTGGGAGAAGGAAGTCAGAACTTTCAACTACTTGTTTCTGTTTTTAAGTTGGGATGGGAGCCCTCCTCCCACCCCCTTGTCATCACACATGTTACAGGCACATGGTCAGAAGAAGCCTAAATGGTAACAAAACAAAACAAAAAAGCCACTGTGTATACTAAATATGATTTTTGAGCAGTAGATGGGTTTCAAAATGAGAAAAGTTAGGATTTTCTTGAACCAGAGTGCTCCGAGAAAGCAATGAAATGATGACGGATCATTGTTATATTTATAACTTACACCAACCAAGCGAGTCCATGTGTAAAAGCCATGGCTACAAGAAAACTGGGCCAGGAGTGGAGTCTGTTTCCCCTGATACAATGATGGCGGCCTTTCCCATTCATATTTTAATGAGGTCAGTATCTCTGAGCCAGTCATTCCTGGTCAGAGGCAAGGGTCCCCTAAGATTACAATAGGAGTCGCTTTATTGACAAGTACTATTCAACATCCTCACATACAGAGAAAGACTCCGTTCTAGTCCACTTGTCCTAATACTTATTGCACTCTTATAATGAAACCATTTTGAGAGAAGAAAGAGCCTCAATTCTTCTATGAACAGTCTTTAAATTTACTGAAGGTTGTTCAGCTCAGTGGAATCATTTAAAACTCGAATCATATGTGTTTTAATAAATATCTGAAGAGGCGCCGTGCGTAAGCGTCTTTTCCTTAAAATGTTTTTGTTTTTTTGCAAAATTAGATGCTTTAGGACATTAAGATCATTTTCTTAAATCGTCTATAAAACGAACTAGTCTTCTGGGTGCTTTTCCTCTCTTGATTTTTGGTGAAGATTGTCATGTAATATTTCCAGAAGTATCTGCCTGCAAACATTTTCTACTGTTAAAGAATGTCCACTCCCAAGAGCTGGCTAATTATATCAAAAGCCAGTTAATCTTCAAAGACTTGAAAACTTCACGTGTTGATCCGTCCATAGAACATATCTGTGTTAAAACAGACACTTTCCTACTTGAACATGTAAAGGTACATTCTCCAATAAGAAAACAAGTTCTCCCGTCAGGTCAGGTCTGCTCTGAGGAAGCCCTGCCCAGGGCATCAGCCACCGGCGGCCCACGCGGGCGCCCGGGTTTGCGCCGACCTTCCATGCCCAGCGATTTGGCACAGACTCAGAAGCCGGCTCAGTTTCTCAGAACAATTCTGAGAGCGGCCTCAGCGCAGGGGACTCCTGAGAAGCCCGAGGACGAGGACGGGGCCTGCCAAAGGCTCCCGCAGGCCGGCCCTCGCCCTCCGCCCGCCCCGCCCCGCCCGGTGTTTACTCTTCGGATTGGGGAGGGGCGAGGGGGGAGGGGAGAAAGTGGATTCTTGATTAGTCAGATTTTTTAAATGAGAGGGTCTTCCCTTCTCTTTGAAGGGAAGTCTTCCCTGCTGCTTTGTGGACATACAGAAAGTACTGCGAATCTATTTCGTATGTATCAGATGAGGAATTATACCTAAAGTACACGCGTGGCAGGAAAACGCCATGATCATTCTGCTTAATTGTAATTGAATTTGCCTCGCTGTGTGGTCACTCTCCAGCCCGCAGGCGTTTCGTCCTGCGTTTCTGGGCGGGAAGGAAGCACGCTCAGTGCGTTTGTTAACGGAGGCATTTTCAAAACCACTCAGATGCACGAGTGGGAAGGGGCGCAGCAAATTGTAAAGAAAATGCAACGTGCGTTTGGGGCGTGCACTTTAAACTTTTCGCTTTTGGGTGTTTTGACTGCAGACAAAGAAAAATACTAACGCGCACAAGTGTTCTTAAAAACTTGATATGTTTAGTGAGTTAGTGAAGTGCTGTGTTCCGGTTTCATAAACGATTTAATTGCAAAACGGAACTCGTGGGCCTCCACAGCGGTTCACACCATCAGTCAAGTTTGAGACGAGGAGGGATGTCGCCAGGCGCACACGGTGGGGGCCCGGGAAAGTCAATTAGTGGTGTTTTTCTTTTGCTCTTTCCATGTCTCTTTGAACTTTTTTTTCTTTCTTGAGACGGGGGAGGACGGTGGCGACGTGGACGGTCCGCCCCGGGGCTGAGCTCGGGCGGGGGCGCCGTCCGCCCGCGCCCTTCGCGCGTCCCCCGCGCCCCC
>NW_006293525.1:306641-325571 GCF_000327345.1 Myotis davidii | reverse complement strand
GGATAACAGCCGCTCTGTACTGACGGCCTACTCCGCGCGCCCAGTGGCTGGCACAGTATCTGTAAGCCTGGTCTCCAGTTTGAATAGTCTTTCTGCCACTTTCAAACGCGCGCACTTAAAACCCCACTTAATTATGTGAACAGCACAATCGCACACACGTTACGGTAGCAGGAGCGAGTGTGTGCTGCGTCCCCGGGTGGGGGTCCCTGTGCCCCCAATGCAGGGCCTTTTAATGAACGTCCCTGAAGCCGCGCTTCCTCCCGCGCCGCGGAGGCCTTCGGCCGCTGCCAGGGTGCGAGCGGAGGGTGACCGCCGCTCCACGGGGACTCGGGACCACGGAGAAGACCTGCAGGAACTTCGCTCCAAGGAAAGCAGGCGCGGGTACAGAGGCTTCCAAACCCGCTGCGCCCGGGGGCTTGCAGACCTTCGAAGGTCGAGGTAAGCTCGCTCCAGGCCTCCGCAGAGCAGCGCTGTGCTCCGCGAGCGCGTCGCTGCCCTTTTGGCGTGTTTGTTTGTTTTGTTCCTATTTGTTTCCATCGTTGCTGAGTTTCAAGAAGTTGAACATTAACGTGCGGCCTGTGAGCCTGTCGGCCCGCTGGCTTCCGGGGTGACCGTGCCCTGAGCGACACGCCTGTGGAGACACTGATCGGTGGAGGCGGGGCTGCGGGTCCAGCGGCGTCAGGCAGCCTGCACGGGGCTTGGCTGCTCTGGGGGCTGCGGAGGGGTCTCGGTGGTCCTCCTGCGGAGGTAATTTCTTACAGGTTCGAGTCCAAATTAAAATGAATGTCGTTTTCAAATATTTAAGGCCAAGCGGCGAGGGAGAGCGCAACAGAGTGTGCAACAGAAGCCATGTGGGGGCAAATTGGACAGCAAGAACCAGGTTTCCCGGAAGGGAGCAGGCCTTCCCGAGCTAATTCAAGTATCTCCGCACCAACCGAATTAAACAAAGGCTCAGGTGTGGGCGTGGGCCCAAGGCCGCATCGGCTCCAGTGCGATGTTGATTTTACCGAGTGCTGGCGCTGGCTGGCCGGAACGTGCCTGCAAAACCATATTCAATATATTTCCCTTTAACGCTCAAAGCAAAGGGAAACCCTGTTTAAAAATGTATTAAGTTTACGCCTTGGCCCAAATGTCAGGCGTGCTGACCCCCGAAGTGAGGGCTTGAGCTGACTTTTGAAGATTTCGTTTTAATTAACAAGTAAAGGCAATGATACGGGTTAAAGCGACTGTGGGGACGACGAAATGGCATTGAGTAGGTGTGCTTGTATTTCACAGGTTTTAAATAAGCACATTATAGGGGAATTTAGATATTCTAAATGCCAGGTAAAACGTTAGCGCCCTGCCTCACGGACTCGGAGGTGACTTGCAGGTCTCTGGCAGGCAGTCGCCGGGCCTGAAGCTGTGACTCGGCGTCTGCACTGCAGGCTCACCCTGCGGCTGGAATCCAGGGCTTGCACTTGCACAGGAAAACTCCAGCTCCCTCTTCACGGAAAAGTCAGGTTTGGGGGCAGCAAAGTGAAATTACAGCTGGGTCCCTGAACGGTGTGAAAAGAAACTTCCCTCAGGAAGTGTCAGTGTGTTGTCCACAGTGAAATGAAAGACGAACGCATTTTGATTGCGGAGAAAGCTTAATTGTCTCAAACTTTGGGTCCTGGTTAATAATAACCCAAAATGGGTTATTATGGTAAATCGGAAGGAAACAGTTTTAACTGCTTCAAGAAGCTGGCCACTTTAAAGTGCTCTTTGAAAGGCAAAACAACAACAAAAACATGAAGACTTTTCAGCTCCTTCAGTAGGAAATGCGTTTCTTCTTATTTCTCGCATCTGCATCCGATTGAAGGAAGAGAAACAAAGACCAAGAACCATGTTTGCTTCCAGGAGACTAACCAGTTAGTTGGTGGTGCCATTAACAGGCCGGGAAGGGGTAATCCGTGCGATGACGTCGTGAGCCAAAAGGGCTGATAAAAACGGACCCATTGATCCCAGGGTTTTATAGTTTTAGCTAATAAAACTGTGATTCAATGCCCTGTGAGTGCATGTCTACCCACACACGCTGCTGCTTTATTTCTGCAGCGCAAAGCCATCACAGATGAAGACGAAACATTCCCCCACCGCCCGGGAGGCAGGCCTCGCTGACAGGCGAGGGAAGGCAGGTACTGTGTCTGATGGAACACGCGTCCTCCCGCGGCCCACCCCTCCTCTCCTGCTCAGCTTGGAGCAGCTTTTTTTCAAAGGGAGCCTCGCTGTCTCCTGGCCACCAGTGCTCTTCCCTGACTCAGAGATGACTCACTGGGAGCTACACAAACTCACACAGCTCTGGGCTGCCCAGCGCCAGGCTGCACCTCCTGCACCCACATCTGAAGGGAATTCAGAAGAAACGTGATTTCTGATTGTTAAGGAGCACATGGCCGGTCGGGAGCAGCTGAACCCAAAGCACTTTCTTAGTTTCAACTCTGAGAGATTTGAAGTCTCCATCCTGGACCAGGAAGGGACCCCTCTGGCTTGCCTGGTGCCCACACCAGCAGAAGGAGGGGTTTTCTTTAGTCACACATTTTAAGGGGTTGTGTTTATTTATTTGGCTGGGTGCTGGATATCTTTTTTCAAGTTGCTTTCCAGACTAGCTATTTCTTTGAAATTAATTTTTTCCTGGCAGAGGGTGGAAAATAATACTTGATTCATGTTCTTAAACACACACACATACACTCAGAAGCTCGAAAAAAGAATTGCCAGAACTTTACTTACTACATACGAAGCTGAAACATGTTCCCGTCATTGTTCCCATCAGTTTGGCTGATCGCACACCTTCTAACATTTTGCTACTTTTTAATGCATTTACAAGAATGTAGTCCACAGTGTACATTCTTTTTAGGTGCCTTTACAAATTTATTATATATATGTATCTATGTGTGCGTGCATATTTATACCATTTACACACACGCACACACACACACACACACAATGATTTAGAGCGAGGGGAGTACTTTTTATGCAATTGTGGAAGCTTGAAACATTTAGCATTTAGAATTGTTTATAATAAAGTATAAACACCTCCATCCACAGTATCAATTTTATCGCCAAGGTTCTTAATATTGTACTT
Source organism: Myotis davidii (assembly GCF_000327345.1). Taxonomy (NCBI): domain Eukaryota; kingdom Metazoa; phylum Chordata; class Mammalia; order Chiroptera; family Vespertilionidae; genus Myotis; species Myotis davidii. The sequence continues at coordinate 322,474 of NW_006293525.1, read as the reverse complement.
CTGTAGGTGAATATTTATGTCATCAAAAGTTATTAAACAAGAAAGTTAGTTATAGATCCCCATTAACAGGACAAAGTTTTCTTATTCTGAGTAGAAAATAGGGTTGTTTTCTGTTTAAAATTCAGTTTGGTTGGGAGTTTGAGGAGAACAATGGTATGGTACAGTCAGGGCTGTTCAGGAGTTTGCGAGCTTTTTGTCATTGATTTTGGACATGTAATGTAATTTGTGAAAATCACATAAATGAGTACACAACCGCAGTTTCCTGAAGAACGTGTTTTTGGAGTGTTCCCAGTGTTCCCCAGGCCGCGTGCCTAAGAATACTCGCAGGACTGTGTGAGGAGCAGCACCGGCTCTGTTCCTGTCCTTCCTCTCCGAGGCTGGCTGGCCTGGGCCTCTGCGGGAACACACACTTGGCTAAAGAAACCCGCTCTGACACTGCGGAAGGCTCCAGAAACTTTCCCCAACTCGCCCCAAGTCACAAGGCTACCGGGGAAAGACTTGGTTCCCAGGCGCAGCCATCCGACTGCATTTCAGTAAAACTAACAATCTCTGCATGCCTTCTGCACATGTATACTTAGAAATAAAAATTAATATTAGCCTCAAGAGAATGCAAGCCTAACCCTAAGACTTGTGCAATACTACTAGCATAAAATAAAAACAGGATTAGGTCACTAGTTCTTAATAGCATTTGAGTTTTAAAACCTGATTCATTACAAACAGAAATGTCGCTGCTGGGCCGTCACAGGTGGCCCCACAGGCACCCTCACAGGCTGCTGCTCAGTGGAGTGGGTGGGGTTCTCTAGGAAACATGTTTCTGGGTGTCCCAAACCACTCAGTGGCACAGTGAGAATAAACATTCATTTCAAAATCGGCCTGGACTCCTGGTCCCCCAAGAGGTAAGTTAACCCCGCATAACAGGCTGAGGGTTTTCACACTTAAAATTTATTGCCAGGAAGACCTCCACTTAGTGGCCGCAGCAGCGAGGAGTGACACGCTCTAGCACAGCGGTGGCTTCAGGTGACCACGTGAAAGGCGAGCCTCACATATTGAAGAACGCCGATGCTTTCCCACATAATCGAAATTTCACGAATAGTAGTTTCCCACGGCAGCTGGCAGGCAAACTCTGCTTCGTACTTGGCCTGGTTGTGCTGTCCAGCAACTTAGCTGTGGCTGATCTCCACCTCGTAGTGATGTTTCCAAGACACGGCAGTGCGTGTGTGCGCGTGCGCTGGAGGTTATGAACCGTCATTACCTGAGAACTCTTCACCCAGCGGACACTCAGTGTGAGATGGCAGGGGTGGGCAAACTTTTTTACTCCAGGGCCACATGGGTTCTTAAACTGGACCGGAGGCCGGAACAAAAGCATGGATGGAGTGTTTGTGTGAATTAATATAAATTCAAAGTAGACATCATTACATAAAAGGGAACGGACTTTTTTTTAATAGTTTTATTAATTTATACGAGGCCGGATCCGGCCCGCGGGCCGTAGTTTGCCCACGGCTGTGCTAGACTCAGAGCTGTTCACATGCCCACGTGTTGCTTTTAGGGGGATAAACGACTTTTTCAAAATTAGATTTTTCTAAAATTAGAGATTGATTGGAAGGTTGGTCCCTTTCAATACTTCATATGTTCTCTACATCTTTGCATGTGTATGTAAATGCACATATGAATTTTCCTCTTATTCTATTTAATGTAGACATTTCCCTTTGTTTTTAAGAATTATGGGAGGAGGTGAGGGCTCATTCACAGACTTTTAAAAATTCCCACCTCATTGAGAGGTCATTGACGAATGAAGTTGTAAGATATCTAGAGTGTGCACCGTGGGGATTTGATCTACCAACACTCCGAAAGGAGTTCTAGCTCATTACCGCAGATCTGACCCTTCAAAATATGAAGATTCCAAGATTCACCCCCAACACGCAAACTAACAATGGGGACAACAAAGAAAACATAACTTACATGGAAGATGACTGTGTTTAAATTTTAAAATAGCACATCAGCGAGGTTTCCATAAAGGTTCAACGTTGTTTTTTCCACGAGTGACAAAATCTCCGCGGAAGCCAGGGGCTGCGGGTGGGTCTGCAACGCCACCGCGGCTTACTCTCTGAGAGAAGGAGTCATCTCACACACCTGACTCGGGTGAGGCAGCGCGGGGGGGACCCTATGGAGGTTATTACATTTTCCGCCTGGAATATTTGGGGGCACATAACCCAGACCTTTCCAGATCTTCATTTTAATGTCTTAAAGTCAAAATGGTGTTTTAAAATCTTATTAAGACATAAGAGAATGATTGAAAGTGTAGCTATATTCTACTCAAGGGAGAGAATATATCAGTCCGGACTGTGAGTGAGGGAGGCGCTTAGGTTTGTGGAGGTGTTTGTCCGATGGAGCGTGTGAGGTATAAATACAAATACCTACGTATATCCTGCATACTCATCCATTTGGCTGGTATCACAACTTAACATGCAAAAAACATCCAGGGGATGAATGCATCACGTGATCATTGTTAATGCAAACTATGGAGTAAATAGTGTCTATAAATGTTGAGCCCACAGTTAAACTAAAAACATTTTTACCTTTTTGTATAGGCTTCCAGCACCGATGGCGGTATGAGATTCTAATATATGAAATAGTTGCTCTCAAGGCTAGGGTATTTCCTACTTTAAATAAATCGTGTAGCCTTCCTGGGGCGGGGGGGCATTCACTGAGTTGTAGGCACCAAAGCCCCTTCGCTCCTTGGATTGAAAGTGGGGTGCACCGTGCCCCTCTGGAAACTGTCCCTTAAGTATGCCACGGCCACCGGCAGTCCCTGGGCTTGGTTTTAAACCTCCAGGGGAAGGAGTGGGGGCAGGACAAGAATTGCAGGGCGCTGGCGGTGTTGAGGCCGGGTTCGAGGTGCAGGGGAGTAGATTACATCCTTCTTTTTACTCTTGTGCATATTTGAAATTTCCCACAATATAAAAGTATTAGAAATGTGCGTCTACAAGAAAGCGCTTCTTGCAGAAAGTCAAGGATGTGCCGGTTGGTTTTGAACCGACAGTGACGTCCCTAACTTCTTTCTTCCCAGGTCTGCGAAGCTCTGCTCGGGCGGCCCCTTACCGACCCGGAGGCCGGAGGCCGCCGCCCCCCCGGAAGGAGGAAGCCACACCAGGTCAATGCAGCCTCTGTCCTCCTGGTTCTTCACGGGAAGGAATCTATGTCTCGTTTCTGTCACGTTGGCTCGTTGTGTGATATTTTATTGAAAATCTGTTGCATCATAAAAAAACAAAAACAAACCTCATTCTTCCGATAGGTGAAGCTGAGGGCATAAAACAAATGGCCTTTGTGGGTTTTGGTAAAAATGGGCTTGGCAATAAAGTATTCAATTTGACAACAGGAAAAAAGATGAAGCATTTCATAAACGAAGCAAGGATTTAATCGTGTGCACTGTATATCTATGCGCATATACAAGTATTGTGTTCTGAGTGATAAGAGCTTGATTTGATTCCTTAAATATTCGATGGTTCATAAAAGTAATGAAATATATTGCCACAAATTCCAGATCATGTCTTCTGGGTTCTATATGGTTATATACGAGCTCATTCTATATTAGGAATGAAATTTAAGTGTCTAGAAACCACAAGTTTAAAAACTTTTTAATTCTAAAATTTAGTTGAATGAGTAAAAATAATGAAAACGTTTAGAGTGAACATTATGTTGGCCTTTCTTATGCGTGTATTCTGAATTCAAATGCTTTAGAACGTTGATTATTATTACATCATGCACTTTAAAATGAGACACCAAAGACCAGGTTTTGTTTTGCTGCAGATTCTCCAGTTGTGTTTTTGTCCTTAAAAGAGTCCCCGCTCTCATGTAGTGTGCAGATTTCACTCCGAGCCCAGCCATCACTCTGTGAGTGCTTTTGTGGGTGTGGAGACGGACGAGGAGGTAAAACCTTCTGTGAAGGTGCCTTTTGACCCCTTAATACCAGTGTAGTAATTACCTCACTCTCAAACATTTCATTGTTTCTTTTACATTTACATCCAATGGAATCTGACCTTAATTATTTAAAATGTCTGGTGTACGCTACACTTGCTTTAAAAAGAAATTGGCGTTGTTGTCAGGGAGAGTTTCCTGGGTAGGGTGATAGAAATTGTGCCCTGAGAGATGAAAACTGTTTGCCATGTTCCCTCAGTGTCTGGAAGGCACACTGTTTAAACCCGTCAGCTGGCTGCTCTGCCAGAGGGAACAATTCTGAGATGTAGGAAAATGTACTATTCCCACCTTCCTCTCTCCCCTACCCCAGTTCTAATTAAGAGTCGGATTTTAATGTTAATGGCTCGTATTTGGGGAGCTGCGGAGGTGTGCGCTGTTTGGGTCGGTCTGTAGCTGGTTACGCAGTGTGGACACTGTCGTCCAAGGGACCTGCAGCAGGTAGAAGGTGGCACAGGAGTGAGGAACAATGAGCACCATTTTCCAGTTGGTCGTAAAATCATTGCTTACAATACAGTCCCTGTATCTTTAGGTAAACTCCTCTGTTTGAGATGAATTTAGCATTTCAACTAGTAAGTCGTCAGCACTCTACCACCTCGGGCTTCCTTGGGAGAAACACTGTCTTCTCAGGACCCAGCAGAGAGGCTGGCACAAAGCTTCCCCTCAAGCTGCACCGTCGGTGACGGGTCAGCCAGTCCTTTCAGACTCTCATTGGCAATTGTTACAAATTCTCAAATATGAACAGAGCTCATGCTGATAGGGGAAGTGAAGGGAACTGGGGCTCCCTTTACAGCCTCCGTGATGGTGCACAGGTGTGCCTGGTCTCCTCCGTGATGGTGCACAGGTGTGCGTGGTCTCCTCCGTGATGGTGCCCAGGTGTGCCTGGTCTCCTCCGGGATGGTGCACAGGTGTGCCTGGTCTTCGTGATGGTGCACAGGTGTGCGTGGTCTCCTCCGTGATGGTGCCCAGGTGTGCCTGGTCTCCTCCGGGATGGTGCACAGGTGTGCCTGGTCTTCGTGATGGTGCACAGGTGTGCCTGGTCTCCTCCGTGATGGTGCCCAGGTGTGCCTGGTCTCCTCCGGGATGGTGCACAGGTGTGCCTGGTCTTCGTGATGGTGCACAGGTGTGCGTGGTCTCCTCCGTGATGGTGCCCAGGTGTGCCTGGTCTCCTCCGGGATGGTGCACAGGTGTGCCTGGTCTTCGTGATGGTGCACAGGTGTGCGTGGTCTCCTCCGTGATGGTGCACAGGTGTGCCTGGTCTCCTCCGGGATGGTGCACAGGTGTGCCTGGTCTTCGTGATGGTGCACAGGTGTGCGTGGTCTCCTCCGTGATGGTGCACAGGTGTGCCTGTCTCCTCCGGGATGGTGCACAGGTGTGCCTGGTCTCCGTGATGGTGCACAGGTGCCTGGTCTCCACGGATGGGCATTTCTCATGGATGTTGATAGGTCTCCTTTGGAGAGAACCATGCATCTTGTCTCTGATAGCAAATAGCTAAGGTTTTGCTAAGTAGGACTTTTCAGATTTTTCTTATTTCCCAGTTAAAATAGTCCTGTTTCTTCCAAGATTTCTGATATCTCAGGACTGGATAGATTTTTTTCTTTCCAGAATTGTTTTCCAGATCAAACGTATTAAACTCATATAAATACAGGGTGTCCCAAAAATGTAGACACACTTCCCAGCTAATCGCTCAATTGATGTTTATCTCCTTTCAGATGTAACCCATTGGAATTAATAATTATGTAAAGTGTGTGTACAGTTTGGGGGCCCCTTGTATTTTGTAGTTGCTGACGAAAACCACGTCTGCCTGACAGGCAGAAACTGGCTTTCTTACGGCTGCAGTGACCCCTGGTTTCCCTCTGGGCCACTGGGAGGCTGCGCTGCTCTGGCTGCTGAGCAGGATGGGGCATAGTAGCTGCTGGCTTTAGCGTCCCTCCTAACTGCATTCCTTCCGGTTAACGACACCAGTGACCAAAAAAGCAAAAGCAAAAAGCCAGGAAGAGCGAAACAAAAAACACCTAGAATATGATGGAAAAGTTTCTCAGAATCAAAGAGGCCAAAAAAGTTCCTGGAAGGAAGGGGTGGGGCGGCGCTTACTAACATACTGAAGAGAGGAGACGTGTGTTGAGGTGAAGCTTTCCCCTGTAGTTCGCGCGTGGTTTCTCTGGGTCTCCCTGGGAGACTTCTGGGAAGCTGTTCTCATAAAGAAAAGGCCGCACGGGCCGACGGAACCGTTTATATTTGTTGTGTGAATTGCTATTTGCTAAAAACCAGCTAAGCCAATGAATCCATTTCACTGAGGACTGCGGGGTGGAATTCAGCCGAAGTCCCAAACGGGAGCGATCAATACTTTATTTACTAAGACAAACCCTAAATATTAGAGTCGATAGCTGGTTATATTTTTATACTTGCTTCTCTGCTTAAGTTGATATTTATTCATGTATGCAATAGTGTTATCTAAATAAAAATTTTAATTATATATTAATCTTAAAATTCAGACTCATACTAATGGAATATGAGAAAAGGCTACACTTTGATGTGATTTTTTGGCCTGTTTTAAAATTGGATACAAATCTGTGAGCTAATTTTAAGTCTTGACACCCACTCATGACATATGGCCCAGCTCGATGCCAGCGTGCAGTTAACCATGATGCTAAGCTGTCGCAATACAAGCTACCTGCTAGGTGTGTGTTCTTATGATTGCTACCTCTCATTTCCTGTCCCTTTATACATTTCTTAAATTCCTCAGATTATTTATTTTTAGAGCAAAGAACTAAATAAATTAGAGATCAAATACAAGCAATGAAATTTAAAGATGAAAGTCGTAAAACCTCATTGCCCTGAAGTCACCTGTCAAAAATGCAGCAAATGGCACAGCTGGGCGGGTGTGTGTGTGTGTGTGTGTGTGTGTGAGTGTGTGGTGTGTGTGTGTGTGTGTGTGTGTGTGTGACACTGGTTGCTCTTTGCCCTAAATGGGCATTTGCTGGGAGGAAGGGCACACTCTTCACTGTTCTTCACCCAAAGGAGAGGGTGACAAGGTTTAATCTCATCTTAGCTCATTTGTCTGCAGGGCCAGACTTTGCCCCTGAGATCCGTGTGGGCAGTGGGTCCACACACGGGCCTCTGCCCTCCCGGAGGGCTCCCAGGACTCGGAGACGCGTGGGGAGGCAGAAGCGCAGGGACGAGGTGCAGGTGCGCTGACCTGTGGGCGCGGATAGAAATAAAGTCGGGCGGGGAGTCAGATCTCAGGGAAAAAGTGTCTAGAAATTCCTTTAGTTCCTCAAGATAACGCCAGAAAGAAAACAAACAAACAACACTCTAAGTTACGCACAGAGAACGTGTTCCGCCCACAGCAGCGCGCACTACAGAACACGGCCTGTTCGGAGGGACTGGAAGCCAAACCCCGCGGCTGCACCGGGGACAGGGGGGCCTTAGTCCATGTAGCTTGTTATTGCGGAACACAGGCTTCAAGGAATCGTGGGCCCAGTCGTGTCCCCTGAGCAGAGCCGCGGGCTCGGTGAGGTGAGCAGTTGAGTAGGGGTGAGAGCCGTCGCCCCAGCGCCCCACAGGCCCGGCCACCTGAGAAGCCGCAGAGGCGAACAGCGCTTCCCTGGGGGCCGGCACCGATTTGACCAGCGCCCCTCTCCTTCCGGGATGTTAATAACCGATCTCTAAGGAACGCGAGGTGTGACACGGAGCGCTCAGCGCCAGGCCAGCCCCGGAGCCCGGCTGCGGCGGGAGGGTCCTGTAGGTGAGGACTAAACCTGAACAGACTCGCAGGCGTCATGGGCAGCGGCGGCGCCCGAAGCGCTTGCACTGCCGCGGGGTCCTGGAGGGCTGGCCTCGGAGCTGCGTGGGAGCCCGGGCACGTCTGCCGGTCCTCTCTGATGCCGCCCGCCGCGAAGGGTGATAATCCTGGCGGGGACACCCTCGCCAGCAGGAGGTTTCGGTGGGTGGGTTCATTGTCTGATCTCGATGATCTTGACGGTTTCGTTGTTCTCCATCAGAGGGGCTGATGAGGCACCGCGTGCCCCGTGGTGTGTAGAAGGAAGCAGAGAACCAAAAAATAGACTATTTGGTCCCCATTAAAAACGGACCCTATTTAAAGCAGCAAGGTATTAAAACCGAGTGAAATCTAATAGAAGGTTCAATAAGTGCTATTAAATCATTACACCTTTAGGTGAAAAGATACCCTCAACTCTCTTTATATGCAATCAAAGCCGTGATTAAATATTCATGTCCTAAGATGAAAGGGTCACTTGAATGGGTTTTTGTGAAAAGCAAACCCCCAAATGCTGAGCAGGCCGCGCTGTGAGTCAGCTACATCTGTATCCTTTGTGGCCCTGAAGCCGGGGCGGTGTGGCGAGGGCAGGCCTCGGGCTGGGCCAGGCCCGCTGGGGCTGCGTCCTGGGCGCCTGAGGTGCGTCGCGACCTTTCTCGGGAAGCCTGTGTCTGCCCAGGAGTGATGTGGCCGGTCCTGGCAGAGGCAGAAGCAACTCGGAGAGGGATTCATGTCGCAACAAACACCCTCGAACCTATAAACGCTGCTGGTTTTCCATACTAAAGGGTGTGGCGCATTGAACCTAAGAAAGGAATATACTAGTATATATTTTTAAATTTGTAAGCAATGCTTTTTGCCCTTCTTGATGCCTTCATCTCAAATCCAGTTTCTCTAGTTCCTGCGACTTATTCCCAGATGGTGGAAATTTTCTGTTAGTTATGAACACAATGTGGGGTTACCCTCAGTCACCCCATTCTCAGACAGGGTGGGAAGCAGTGGGACCAGGTACCCCAGCTTTCTTGTGGGGAGGGCAGTCACGTGACCCACGCCCAGGGCTCTAGCTGGTACGAGGGCAGGCCGGTGGGGGCGCTGGCCCAGGTTGGCAGCCCCTTTGTGTGTCCAGGACGCCCATGCTGTCCTGTGTCTTGGCCCTGAGCTGCCCGGGCCGGGCCCTGGTCTCAGAGGAGCAAACCCCGGGCCTGCCTTACAGTGGGAGGCGCAGCCAGCGGCCTTTTTCCTGTTCGCGCTCTCTGATGTCACCTGGGAGCCCTTCTCATGGGTTGGCTGTAGACCCAGCCTCACCTGGAGGCCTGGCCTAGCCGCGCGGCCCTGAACAGCTGGCCCGTGCTCTCCCCGCCGCTGGCAGGCTCCCGGGAAGGGCTTGGGTCTCTGGCCGGGGCACCAGGGGGGCCTGCACCACAGCCAAACACCAGGCACCTGCTGGGCCTTCCCATGTGAGGGCGCATCTCGTTTAACCAGCCAGAGGGGGAAGGCTGAGGCCCCGTGCCCGAGGCCCGCGTGGTGCCCGACACCCGCATGCACCCTCCTCAAACGCTGTCTGGTTTTGTGCTCATGGGCACCTATCTTTCAACACTGTGGGTTGTGAGGCCGAGGGGTGGGCGCTGAGCATCACAGGAGAAAGGGCAGAGGGACTGGGCAGAGCACCCTCCAGTCACCAGGTTGTGGCAGCCACGTCCATTGGCCACTGGCTGGGGGGGAGGACTGGAGAGAGACCCGCTGCATCCGTGAAAGCTGATGCCCGCCTCGTGCTGGACAAGGAAGGACTGGGGTCCTCCTCCTGCTCCTCCTTCCTCGAGGGCCCCTGTCCCGGCCCCCTGCCTCCGCACGGAGGCCAGCAGAGCGGCAGGGACAGCCCCGCAGGTGGGGGGCCGTGAGCACTGCCGGCTCCCAGCACGGCCCGGAGACCTCGGACCTGGACACTTCCTGGCCAGTGGTCTCCCACGGAGTCAGGGGGGCCTCTGGGCCCAAGATCCTAGTGACTCTGCTTCTGAGAATAGAGAAGCAGGGACCCCAGTGGGAAGGTCAGAGTGACCTTGGGGACACCTCCGTGGGGGGCCTCTCCCCACATAGACTCATCCTAGGCCTGTGAGAATGTCCCGATCCCAGGCAGTCTGGTTTTGCAGGACCGGCCAGAGTGAGGGGAGCCCATCCCCTGCCACCCCACCATTCGGGCCCCCTGCACACGCCCCACAGCGCGGGCCAATGGCTTTGTCCACTGATTGCCCTCAGGTGTGGGCATGGTGCTAAAACTTGAGTTTCAATCTGAGCTCAAACGCAGATTGTGAAATGATTCCATCTGTTCTTGCTGATTTTCAGGAGAGTAGAAGGCGGTTGATTTTTCTTGGCTCATGCAGCTCTTACAGTGCCCGGGAACCAGGCGTCTTCTTGGGCCCTTTTAGACGGGTGGGGAGCGTCCGTCCGAGGGCCGTATGAGGCCCGTAAAATCACTTGGTCTGGCCCTGAAGGCTCTGGGGGCGTTCATTGAGTGTCTGACTGAATACAGCCGGCCAGTGTTAAGGGGGTAGTCTGTAGGGCCGAGTGACGTCATGAAGACCCAGGTGGCCCTTGGTGGAGAAAAGGTGCCCCTGCTGTGGAGTTTTACAGACATTTGATGAAGCACTGTGACCAGTTTTGTCCTGGTCACGGCCCCTCTGAGAGCCTTGTGCAGGGATGGAGCCTCCCCCCGGGCCAGGAATGGGGGGCCCCTCCCCTTTGGGGTTCCCCTTTATCGAGCACCCACTGCACGCTCCTTGCCGTGGTCGGTAGTGTGTCTGCCGGCTCTGCCTCTTCGGTCTCACTGGTGGGCGTTGCCAACTCTCTCCCCAGTCTCCTTGCAAGGCCCTGGTCAAGGCCCCCCTGAGGCAGGGGGGCAGCAGGGCAAGTCCGGGTCCAAGGAGCCCGCCATGGGAGCCCCCGGTCTCTAAATGCGTGGGTGCCATTCCGATGGGAGCCCCTGAGGCTGGGGTGTTGCGGGCACTGCCTCAGCTCCCCACCTGGCTGCGGAGGAGGGGCCGCATGACAGGGTTTCTTGTAAGTACAAATAAATAGGGTATTTAGAAACTATACACTTAAAAATAAGAAAATAAAACATTTCTGGAATTGCATCACCCAGATCATTGTTTACACCACATATGTGTACACACGTGTATGTGTGTGCGCGCATATAACTTACATGTCCAAGGCCCAGCTGCTGGCCCGTGACCTGCCTTTTCATTCAATATGTTGTGAATTTCTTTTCACCTCACTCAATATTTCCCCTCAACATAAATAATGACTGCAAAGTGTCTATTCCACACGTGACATGTCACACATCTCGCTAATCTGTACGAGGCCCCGTGGGCTGTGTGCACTTCCTGTCACTGTGAACCAGGCGAAGGTGCCTTCTGTCGGGGACTCTCCACGGCTCAGAGTTCCTCCAGATGCACCTGCGGGGGCTGTGCCGGCGGCAGCGACGCGCCTCCCCTCTCGTCTGGCTTCTCATTGTTCCAGGAAGGTCTTGGGGAGCGTGGGCCCGAGTTCTGATGGCACTGCCAGTGTCCAGCCTGCGCCCATCGCCCCCGCGTGACGGGTGCCCGTCGGGGCGGCGCCCGGAAGAGTCCTGTCCCATTTGGGAATGCGCGTGGCTCCCAGCCGCACCTGGCGTGGGTCTCCAGCTGCTGGGCAGGCGCTGTCTCCTGTCACCCTCACAGCGACCTCGTGCAGAAACGCAGTGATGATCTCCACCTCGTCGATGAAGAAACACGCGTGACCCGGGTCAGAGCCCGTGGTCCCAGCTGTGGCACCCACAGGTTCGCAGCGGGTCTGACCCCGGAGCAGGACGTCAGGAGAACTGGCCGCGGGGCCGTGAGCAGCCCACATCAGTGCAGCGTTGGCAGTGTCCTTTGCAAAGAGGGCTTTGCGGGCGGTGTGGCTCCGCTCGTCCAGGCAGGCTGGCCACGGGCGCACCCACGGGGTGGTTCTCTTCAAGATCATGGCAGGAAACGTGCGCCACCAAGAGGCAGGGCTCAGCTCATCTGCGCAGGCAGGGCGTCCGGGTCACTGAGGCCAGCGTGGCACTGAGCGGCCCAGAAGCCATGCCATGGGTCCTGGCCGCTCTGAGCACGTGACGGAGGGTGCGGCCACGGCTCGGCTGTGGGCTCCTCGCGGCATTCCACTGACGCTCACCACTGCCTAACGACACTGCTCTTTGCACTCGCCTTGGCCTCCCAGGGGCCCTGGTCCTCCAGCGAGCATCCGACCTCCCTCTGTCGCGGCCCCGAGGCCCCGCCTCGCCCTTCTGAGATAGCATATTTACATGCAGGAAGGAAAGACGCACGATCACAAGGAAACCCATTGGGCCGAAATGGTAAGAATGCATTTTAATTGTAATGCGGGCTTCTTTCCTGGTTTATTAAGTAACCATGCCCAGAAGCAGGTCTGGTAGCTGGTTCTGAAATAGCCATGAGCAGGGGCGGTGTTCTGTGCGATCTCCCACAACGGCAGCGTGACGTGGACGAATCCGTGGCTTAAACTGGCCACCGCATCGCAGCACTGTTGCCCCGTGATGCCGTCGTGTCTATTTCACAAGGAAAAGATTGGAGCCCTTCCAGCCAGAGCTGGATTAGTGAGAGCGAGGACCAACTCCAGACTCAGAGCTCCTGCCCCAGTCCCAGCCCCAGCACCAGCCCCAGCTGGTGTGGCTCAGTGGAGAGAGCATCAGCCTGCAGACTAAAGGGTCCCGGGTTTGATTCCGGTCAAGGGCTATACTCACTTGCAGGTTGTGGCGGGAAGCAACCAATGGATGTTTCTCTGTCTCCCCCCCTCCCTTCCACTCTCTCTAAAAATCAATGGAGGGGAAAAAATATCCTCATGTGAGGATTAACAAACAACAACAAAAGGGAAGAACTCCTGCCCTAAAGTAAACAGCAGTAAGTAACCCTGTTTAGAGCAGAAACTGAGACGGAGAAGCTAACAGCCAGTAGGAGTCCCAACGGGGCCTTCTGTCGAGTGTGTCGATTTGCCGGCCCCTCAGCGTTCAGTCTTCAAATGATCCTGTGCAACAGGTTCGATTCTGGTCAGGCACACGCCCGGGTTGTGGGCTGGGTCCCCAGTGGCGGACGTGCAGGAGGCAGCCGATGGATGTTTCTCTCTCACATCAATGTTTCTCTCTCTCCCTCTCTTTTCCTCTCTCTCTAGAACCAGTAATAACAAAACATATTTAAAATGATACTATCCCAGAGATTTCATCCCGAAATCCTTCCCAAAAGATCCGTTGATGACATTTACTACTCAGTAAAGGAGACAGTTGGTAAAATGACAAGAGGCTCTAAAGAGCAGCCTGGGGCCCGGCCGGCGCGGCTCAGTGGCTGAGCGTCAACCTGTGAACCAGGAGGTCACGGTTCGATTCCCAGTCCGGGCATAAGCCCGGGTTGTGGGTTCAATCCCCAGTGTGGGACTTGCTGGAGGCAGCAAATGGGTGATTTTCATCCTTGGTGTTTCTGTCTCTCCCTCTCCTTTCCGCTCTGAAATCAATAAAAAAAATGTTTAAAAAATAAAAGGGAAAATAAAAGAAAATAAGGAAAAGGGAAAACCAGTTATTGATCAGACAAGATCCACGTGGGAACCACAGGAACAGCCAGGGGATGAGGAGCTTCCTGTCACCAGAGGAAACCTCCGCAGGCCGGGGAACCGCAGGCACGCGGGAGTGAGGGGATGTTTACAAACTGTGGACCCCGCTTCTGTTCCGGGAGCAAGGCCCTCAGGGCCTGCCTTGCCACAGTTCTTTACAAAATGAAGTGCGCGGAGTAGGCCCCTGAACACAGACTTTCAGAAAGGCGCACCGGCAAGAGCGCCCGTGATCATTCACGCATCTCACTAACGACCTCATGGAAGGTGGGCGGCAGGAATAGCGTCTCCCCGCCTGCCCCCTGCACACCCCACAGCGGCCGCGTCACCGCAGGACACAGGTGGTCATTGCTCCTTTGTGAAGATGCGCGGAGGCAGAGTGAGCTCCACCGGAAGCCAACGCTCCATCCCCTCCCCCAACTGTCCTCTCCCCGTCCCCTGGGACCCGCATCTCCACCACAACACCTTACACCCCCACACCGCTGCCTCTGCCCCCAGGCCCTGCTCTCGGCTCACGCGGCTCCACAGACCACGGACTCCAGACAATGGGCTTCATGGACCAAGATGGTGCCTGTCCTCCCTCCAGCTGCCCCATCCTCCCTCCAGCTGCCCCCATCTTTCCACCAGTTGCCCTCCTCCACCCCACATTCTCTGGCAGCCTATGCTCTACCCTTCTGGCTTCCCAGCCGTATTAACCCTTCCCGCTCCCTCAGCATCACTCCTGCCCTCCCAGGCCCCTGCATCCAGAGCTGGCTGTGGCTGAGTGTGAACAAGCAGACTGAGCATGTGAAGTGGTCGCCAGTGCCGCTGACACCATCGCCACACGCCGCTGCCAGTTTCTCCTGGCGGTGAGAGCTCACGACCGACCCTCCCAGCAGCTTCGGACCATGCACCCGGTGCTGCTGCAGTCACCACGCTCAGCGTGACCTCATGTCTCAACGGCCGCCTCTCGCGCCTGCAGGCCCCCTGGAGCGGGTGTAATGCCGGACGCAGTGAGCCTCAGTGCCTGTGAATAGATGCTCACAGGTAAACAGCAGGCCAAGCCCTGGCCGGCGGCCCCGTGGGTGACAGCGTCGTGCCCCGCGCCAAGGTTGTGGGTTTGATCCCCAGTCTGGGCCCATGCAAGAACCAAGCGACGAAGGCATCCATAGTGGGACAACAAGCCTGTGTGTCTCTCCCTTCTTCCCACTTCCTGTCTTTTTCTAAAATCAATAAATAAAAATTAAAAATGAATTCATGAACAATAGAAAGCAGGCCCAGTGGCACTAAGGAAAGAGGCTGCGCAGAGGGGCCCGCGCCTGGCGGCTGTGTGGCCTGGCAGCCGCCTCGTCCCGGAGAACGGGCTGGTGGGTGGCTCAGCGCTTCCCGTTGTCCCCCGATCCCGTGGAAGCCCCGCTCGCAGGGGTGTGTTCATGCAGGGATTTTGCCGTCTGTCTGTTTGCTTCGGTCAGCCTCCCCCCAGCCTTCTCCCTCCTCCCCCTCAGCCCTGAGCATCGTATCTGCCGGCGTCCGTGGTGCTCAGGCCCCGCGGCCTTCCTGAGCGGGGCGTCCGGGTGCGGTCCAGCTCCTCCTCCTCCCTGGTCAGCACCTGTCCCTCCCTCTGCTCCTCTGGTCTTTGATGGACGGTCTTCGCTTTTCTTCCTCTTTTGTTTCTTTGAGGTCCTCTAAACTGTTTGCACATTTAAAAAGGATTTCCGTCTTCCCCATGCGCCCGTTCTCTCCTCTGTACCAAGTGCCACAGCGTGCTTCCTGTGACCCGCCACGGGCCTGCCGCTCACCATGGCAACCGCAGGGCCGCGGCTGGGCAGGACGCCACCATCTCAGCTTCCCCTTCCTGGTGGAGAAAGGCTGGAGGGAGCAGACAGAATTCCCCGGGGACGCCTGGCCCGCGCCCAGAGGGGGGACAGCTGGACCCGGGTGTCGAGAGCCCAGCCGGCCGCAGGCAGCGAGGGGAGTTTGGTGACAGAGGCTCTGGCTCATTCGTGACATGTGACCTGACAAGGAGCAGGTCACGGTAAGCAGGTGAGACAACAGCTCGCCCGGGATGGCGAGGATGCTGGTCCCGGAGAGTCCGGGCCAAGGGGCCGGTCCTGGCCAAGGGGCCCATCTGCGCTCCATGCTCAGGCCTTGTCTCTGACCCTTTTCCTCCCTCAGAGCTTGGCCCTGCAGCCTGAGCCTTGCCTGGGCCCACGTTCCGGCTGCACGGCCCCCTGGAGCCCGGGCAGGGGTCCCGCCGGCCCTGCTACCTGAGCTGTGCCCCTTCTCCCTGGGGCCTCGGCTCTGCCGTCACCCTCCCTTTGCCTCGGGGGCCAGGAAGTCAGCCTTCCTGCGTCCTCACGGCTGGCTGGGGCTGACCGCGGGAGCCTGAGTACAACACCCGATGGCACTGCCCTGCTCCCCGATGGCACTGCCCTGCTCCCCGATGGCACTGCCCTGCTCCCCGCAGACACTGCCCTGC
>NW_006293525.1:304478-306615 GCF_000327345.1 Myotis davidii | reverse complement strand
TCCCCGAAGACACTGCCCTGCTCCCTGATGGCACTGCCCTGCTCCCCGATGGCACTGCCCTGCTCTCCGAAGACACTGCCCTACTCCCCGATGGCACTGCCCTGCTCCCCGATGACACTCCCTGCTCCCAGCAATGTCAGCCACCCTGCAGCCAGCCCTATGCAGTGGAGGCAGCGGGAGGGTGTGGGCACTGTGAGGACAGGTGAGGGCAGTGGCTCTCAGCCCCCCGTGCCCTGGCCTCTCCCTGAGGCTTCCCCTCATCTGTCTCGTCTCCGCCCAGCACCCTTCCCAGCCCTTCGTGGCTCCTGGTGTCACCCACGTAAGTCGCGCCGTCTTCCCGGCTTTATTTCCTACGCGCCCCCTCTCTGCACCTGCTCCCGGAGTGCCCGCGCGGCCCCCACCCTGGGCCTCACCGGGACCCCATGGGAGGGCGAAAGGACAAGTGGACAGGAGACAACCTTGGCCCAGGGCGTGTTGAGCTGGTGGGGTCTGTGGCTTCTCCCTCCCAAAGAACCTGCCTCCCTCCCCCCACCCCCAGCGCTTTGCTGTCAGAGGAAACGGCTCAGCCCTGCCATCCCAGCCCAGGACTCTGAGCCTGTCTCTCCTGTGAGGTGGGTGGGAACGGGGTCGGCCCCACGGGCTGTGAGGCGGGGGAGGTAACTCCGGCTGCGCGTGTGCACAGTGACCTCGGCTATAAGGTGACCACAGCTTGTCTGGCTCCCAGCACTTGGGGGGGGGGGGGGCTGGGAGGGGCCACCAGGCTCAGGAAAACGTCAGCCAGTGTTTCTGAACAGAGACGTGTGGAGCAACCAGTTTCTGTTAGAAGGTGAGGGCCGAGGGGCGGTGGCCTGAGAGGTCCCCCCCAAGGTCTGCGGGGGACGGGGGCCAGGACCGGCCATGGCCACAGCGCGGCCGCATGGCTGCAAAGGCCAGAGCGGTGTCAGAGGGAGAGGACGTGTGGGGGAGAGCTGGGGGACCCCTTAGATCAGCTTCCTTGTCAGGAGAGTGGGGTGCCCTCAGGGCTGCCGGGAGACGAAATGAGATAAAGAACCGCCAAAGTCCTTGACAACGAAATGCCTGCCGCGTGGGAGGCTCCGGGGCTGTCCTGTGTCCAGGGCTGGGTGAGGCGAGCCAAGGGCTGCGGGACCTGTCCCCACAGCAGCTGGACCCGAGGGGGCAGGGAGCCCAGGGGAGGGGTCCGAGGAAGGCCAGTGCCGGGAAGGCAGGGACCCAGCTCGTGGCTGTGTTGTCGGATGAATGAGGAAGGGCTGAGCTGGAGGCTGAGGTAGTCACACAGCCCCAGGGGGTGCCGTCACTGGGAGGGTCCTGCACCCCAAACTCACCAGCCAGCTCCACAGACAGAAGTAGCACTGTGTCAGGTTGTGCAGCCAGACCCACGGCTGCCACCGCGATCTGGCCCAGCACAAGGCTGCCTGTCGGTCCGCTGCCAGCCCCTGGCCCCGGAGAGGCCGCTGGACTCAGTTCTCCACACAAGCGGGGCACAGTTCTTTTGTGGGTATGTGTGTTATACATATCTATTTGTGGGTGTACGTATATTTGTGGGTGCATGTGTTATACATATCTATTTGTGGGTGTACATATATTTGTGGGTCTATATATTTATACATATGTATTTGTGGGTGTATATATTTGTGGGTCTATATATTTATACATATGTATTTGTGGGTGTATATATATTTGTGGGTGTATTTTTGTGGGTATGTGTGTTATACATATCTATTTGTGGGTGTACGTATATTTGTGGGTGCATGTGTTATACATATCTATTTGTGGGTGTACCTATATTTGTGGGTGTATATATTTATACATATGTATTTGTGGGTGTATATATTTATACATATGTATTTGTGAGTGTATATTATACAGATGCATTTGTGGGTGTATTTTGAATGTCTATACTGTATGTATCTATATATAAATTATGCCTCAAATATATGTGGGTCTAACATGATTGGTAAATACAAAGCCGTTTAAAATCCCCACAGGCCTGGGGGCAGTTGTTCATATGGATCTTGAAGTCTCTGAGGGTTAAAAAGAGATCCTTTTACCCCAAAGGCTGGGAGTGGTTGGCCCAGGCGCGCAGGCGCAGGACGGGGCGGGGCGCGGAGCGGGCCTG
>NW_006293525.1:303414-304325 GCF_000327345.1 Myotis davidii | reverse complement strand
GCTCCCCTGCGGCCTGGGTCAGTGACTGCGCTTCTCCTCGGGGTGCAGGCCCTCCCCTGGGAATTCCCACGCAGCCGGGAAACAGGTCCGTCTTGCTCACCCAGCACCTTCGCTGCGTCACTCCCACCAGGTCCGCCCTGGGCCTCTGCCCGAGTTTGCTCAGCAGCATCTACAACCTGCGCCCCCCCGCAGCCCTGGCTCCCCATGAACAAGTGTGTGTGGGTGAAAGAGCCTGGGGTACCACCCACACCCCGGGATGATTCTCCCAGGAAGAACCCTGCCTGACCCCCTATTTAGGGTTCCATCCACCCCACCAGGAGCAGGAGGACACCTGGGCAGGGACAGAGGGGCCCCTGGTGGGTCAGAGCTCTGAGGGGCTCCTGACTGGGGGAGGGGGGCAGGGGGACAGGAGGCAGAACAACCCACTGGGGTGGTGGGCTGTGAGGGGGGTGGGCTCTGTTGGAGGGTTTGCAGAGGGTGGGCTGGGACGGAATGGGACCCAGGGCGGGAGGGTAAGGGCAAGGAAGTACCTGCCTGCCGCTTCCTAAAGTTGAGAAAGACCCCCAGTCGCCCCCCCACACACACTCAGGAGGGTGGAGCCTGGTCGGGTCAGTCTCCCAGGCCGGCCAGCCTTCCCCACAGGAGCAGGAGCGGGTGGTGGCTGCAGCCAGGGGTAGAGGGCTTTGCTGGGCCTGGGGTGAAGTGGGGCCCCCCTCTGGCAGGTCAGCAGTTCTCTGCCACCACTGTCCCTCCTGGGAACCGGTCTGTCTCCCTCCCAGGCTGGAGCCTTTGATTGACCTGGGCCTGGCCCCCTCCCTCACTGGCAGGCCGAGGCCGCCCGGTCCCTGTCCCGCCTCCCTGACCTACAGGGCTATTGCTGCCCACCCTCCAGGGGGGCCTTCTTCCCCCGC
>NW_006293525.1:303043-303289 GCF_000327345.1 Myotis davidii | reverse complement strand
CGCCCTGCCCCCCCCCCACCCACACAGCCTCCACAGAAGCCCTTCCTGGCTGGGCCCCCACCCCTAGGACTCCCCTGTGTCCCTGGTGTCTGTTTCGGGCCACAGAGCGGTCTCCGTGCCCTCCAGGGGTTAGGAGCCGTCTCCCCTTGGGCCTGTTCCTCGGGTCCACTTGACCTTGGTGTCACCTCCGCGTCCCGGTCCCCCCAGGGACTGCTGGGCGACCCCGTGCACAGACTTCCCCTCCCC
>NW_006293525.1:296637-302930 GCF_000327345.1 Myotis davidii | reverse complement strand
GCCCAGGGCGTGGCCCATGTGCCCACAGCAGTCACCTGAGCCCCGCTTACCTGCCCCTGAACTAGGGCAGCTTCCAGCTGACCGCCAGGCCCTGGTCTGGGGGAACATCTGCGTCCTCCCTCCCCCGCCCCGCTTCCCTCACCCCGCACACGGGCAGGTGGGGGCCTGTCCCAGGCGGCCAGTTGGGCCCCCAGACGGTGTGTCTCCAGCGCTCAGAGAGGGAGGGCCGGGTGGAGCTCTGCTCAGCTGTCCCTGTGGGCTGAGCCCAGCCCCAGGCAGGACAGACACAAGACGCTGCCATGACTGTGCCCCTTCGCCGCCCAGCACAGCCTCTGGACGTCACCGTGTGGCCCGGCAGCCTCGGGGCACGGACAGGCCTCCTGGCGGCTCTGGACTCTGCGTCCTCCTCCTTCCAGCTGAGGCTCCGCCACCTGAAAGCGGGTGCACGAAACAGGAGTCGTAGGTCCACCTGCGGACTCATGGGGTCCCTGCCCTCACCCCCTCCTTCTCCCAGAGGGTCTGTGTGCAGAGGTCAGCCCTGGGGCCTCACTCTCCTCCTGTCCGGCCCCAGCTCTGTCTGGCCCCCAATCGCGTCGCTGTGAGTGGTAATGTTGTTACTATCACTTTTCGCGGACTTGGAACATTGTCTCATGTAACATGTGGAAGCAGGAAATGGAAGGAGGAGCTGTCTGCGCTCACTGTCCAACCTGATCCTAAAGGAATGGAGGAGACGACCTGCAGGGGGTCCCGTCTCCCACCTCCCTTTCGTGTGGCCCCCCTGCATACCCTGCCCCTAGAGGCACCCCTCCCTGGAATGAGGGCATTAGGTCCAGAGCCCCAGGGGAAGGCCAGTGATGGGAGGGCTGGCTCAGCTCCATGCAGTCACTCTGGGCTCAGGCCAACGAGGCTCCACTGCTCTGCGGCATCCTCATCCCATCGGAGACACGCAGGGCATGGAGGTAGGGAGGAAACTGGGGGCCTCCCCGCTCCTGACTCCTGGGCCCTGAGGGTCTAAATGGGTCACTCTGCCCCAAGACCATTGGTCAGTGCTAATCTGGGGTCCCTAACTCCCCGGGCGGCTGGGAGATAGGCTCCTGTTGAATGTTTCAGGGGCACCACGTCCCCCCACAGTCTTCCCATCCAACACTCGTCCTCAAAGCTGACACCCAGCTGACACCCGTCCGTCAGGGGATTCGCCGGGGGTGAGCCACGCCTCCTTCATCGACAGCCACCCTCTGTTCTGTCTCAAACAGAATCAACAGCCTGGGGTCTGACTTGGCTCCTGGCACTGGGCGCCGTGTCCGTTGCTCTCCAGGCCTGTTTTGAGCAGTCTCCCCATGGGAGCTCTAGCTTCCGGTTTCAGACTTTCGGCTCCAGATTTGATTGGGCCACTTCCATGAACTGGATTCACTCACACGAGTGGTTAGTGAGACAGTAAAGGTGGCAGCAATGATGGCAGCCCCCAGTGAGCACCGCTGCCCGCGCCGGCAGGCCCCGTGAGCCCAGGGCAGCTGTGCGGGGCTGGTTGTGCGCAGAACTTCCCCCTCTGAGGCAGGGGGATCCTTCCTCTCCTGGGGACCGCAGGTCTTCCCCGAGGCCTCTGCAATCCCCTTCAGGTCTGGCCGATGGCAAAGCCCACGCTCCCCTGCTCCTGCAGCCTGAGGCTCTGGGAGCGGGGAGGGGAGCAGAGGCTGACCTGCAACAGGAAAACCTCAGGGCAGCACATGAGGCTTATAACGACATGTTTACAATGAAAGGATCCTGGGCAAGTTTTGAAAGAGGAAGGGGACACTTGGACGAATCACAGCTGACACCTGAGCGCTCACACTGCCAGCCAGGGGCAGGGACCTCCCGATGAGCCTCCCAGGCCGCCCTGCCTGTGTTCCCTCCGGGGCCCAGGTGAAGAAAGCAAGATGGGGAAGGGACAATGCCATACAGCAACAGTGCGCTTTGCTGGCCAGTGTGGCTCACTTGGCTGAGTGTTGTCCTGTGCACCTAGAGGTTGCTGGTTCGATTCCAGTCAGGGCACACGCCTGGGTTGTGGGCTCGATCCCCAGTGGGGGGCGTGCAGGAGGCGGCCGATCGGTGTTTCTCTCTCATCAGTGTGTCAGTCTCTGCTTCTCCCTTTCTCTCTAAGAAAATCAATGAGAACATATTTTAAAAATAAACAGCATGTGCTTCGCATCTGGGGAGCCCTTCCTTGCAGGCTGGCCCCGCCCCAACTCACGTCAGGGTCCCACCACCGGTGCCAAGACCAGTGATGCCGGGGGCACTCAGACCTCGGTTCCCTCACCCGCCAGGACTCGCTCCTCTGTGTGCTCACCCTCGCAACGGTAGCGGTGAAGCCACTGTGTAGGGCAAGCATGTTAAACCCACATGCGTCCCGCCGGCGCGAGTTTGACATGCTTGGTAGGGCTTACTGTGAGCGTGGCTTCAGATAACCCACAGTCCATGTGAGCTCTGGCTGTGCCTCCCAGTCCATGTACGTGCAGAACCTGTGAACGTGCCCTGACTTGGAATCAAGTGAGGGGAGGTTGAACAGAATTAAGTATGCTGGCGCCCCTAAAACGAGGAAGGTTGCACGCGCACGCACGCGCGCACACACAGACACACACACACACACACACACGCACGGAGAGGCCATGTGAAGACAGGCTGAGATGGGAGTGATGTATCTACAAACCAGGGGACACCACGGCCAGAAGCTGGAAGAGGCTGGGCGGTCTCTCTGGGATCCGCGGCCGTAACCAGCCCTGCCGATGCCTCGATTGCTCGCTTCCAGCCTCCAGAACCGAGACAGTAAGTCCCGGCTGCTTCAAGGCTCTCTGCTCTGGTACTTTGTTGTGCAGCCTAGGAAACACGAACAGCGGCACACAGTAGGCCCTCAGTCTGTGTTGGGTGTGGTCATTACTGAAGTCAGAAAGATGTCCATGTCTGGGAACCCGATGGCCGGGGTACAGAGCAGACAGAAGCCGAAGGACGCACACCTCGGGGGTGGAGAGAAATGGACAGAAGGGCTCGGAGCATTGCCTGTGGGAGTCTCCGGCCACTGGCTGCTGACCCTGCGGCCACACGGCTTTGGCACTTTGAGACTCACCGCGTCCCAGCTGGGGACGCACAGAAAGTACAGGGCACACGCTTGGCTTCAGGCTGAGGGAGCCAGGAGGGTTATGGCAGAAACAGACATTCCCCAGGCCTGGAACCAGGGACAGCCTTGGGGGTGGAGGCAGGCCCGGGCCAGGCCTTCCAAGTCCTGGGGGTAGGGGGTACTGCTGCTGGGCTCCCCCTCACCCCAGTGTCACATCCCCCTGGCCTCCCCTGGAGCACCTGGGTCTGCCTGGATCCAGAAGCCTTTCGGAATGCAAGGGTGAGATGCACTGTTAGTGGGAGTCAGGTTTTGTGCCCGAGGCAGAGGGAATTCTAACAGGCACTAGAGCAGAGAGACAAAAACTGCCTGTTAGAGGCTGCCATTAGCAATATACAGCAGGCTTCTGCGGGGGAGTTTAACCTTCTGTAACCTTACAGTCAAGCTCTCTAGCAAGTGCGCTCTCTCTCTCTCTCTCCCACCCACACTCAGATGTACAGATGCAGCCCCCATTAGGTTCAGCATTTTACCATCATGTTCTTCTCGGAGGGCAGCTCCACAGACGGACAGTCCTTCTCTGCATGGACCTGATGTCTTCCATGCGCCCGCCCTACTTGGCCCACAAAACAGAGGCAAAAGCCTGGAGCTGCTTGCGAACAGGGCGATGCGGCATGTGCAGTCGGAGCTCAGCACATAATTACTAGTAATGAAAATTGACGTTGTAAAAATTGAAGTGAGGGGCTGATGGCAAGGAATTGGTTTGGTTGTCAAACCTCAGGCCTAAAGGGAAACAGATTGCTTTGGAGAATCTTTTAATTAATTTCAGAGTTTCCCCGTGTCTTCCCCACCCAATGAGCCAACTTCTTTTCTGGGTGTGAGGATGCTCTGGAGAGAGAGGAAAGGGGGAGGGGGAGAGGAATTGCGTCAGGGAGCATCCCATCCTGGCGGCCTCCGAGTCCCCCCCCCCCCCCCCTACCCCAGTGCAGAAAGCTCAAGGTGGGGTGACTCGGCCCATAGGGGGGTTCAGTTCCATCTGTGCATTTACCTTTCCTACCCATGTGTAAACCAGGCCTACTTCATTCGTCACTAAAATAAAAATGGATCTCCTCAGTCTGACCAAGTTCAGCCATGAGCTGCAGCATTAACTTGTATTCTAACAAGATTAAAATATATTTGTCCTGGGGATTAGCATACTCAAGGCCCCTTTTGCCTTTTTAGCAGTCGCAGGGCACTTTGATCTGCCTTCCGTGGCCGGAGCCCAGCAAGGCCAGCTCTCGGACTGCCAAGTGTGAAATCGGCCTGATGTCATCCCCTTTCTTCCTCCTCTGCTTCTCTCACCAGTTTAATTATGTTTCCGCCACAAAGCTCCGCGTCTCCTCGCATATTTAGGTTTGACCAGGAAGCACTTTTAAAGGTGCGATTGAAGTGCCCCGTGGAAGGAAGGAGGGGCCGCAAATCCATCGGTGCAAGGCCAATGAGCCCCCACCTCGCGTGTCCCTCACGGGTGTCCAACTTCGACCGGCTCTGTGCTGTGCCCGCTCCCTCATCGACGCCGCACGGAGACCGTGGGCACGCCGTGCGATGCTTGGGGCTCTTTGGCTGTGACTCCAGGGAGTTTGTATTACGTTCATTCCTTCCGGGCGCAGCAATCCACAGGGTGGCTCCTGTCCTACCTCTCCCAGTCCCCAGTCAATCACCCACTTTGAGGCAACACACAACGGGCCCCAATAAATTCTAGAACCTACTGGCTAACCTTTGATCACCTCAAAAGACTCAGAATTGGATTCTTCATCCAGACCTGCCAGTCTGCCCCCCAGCCCCACCCCCGAACTGTGCAAAAAGGCCTGCTCCCTGCCGAATAAGCCTGGAGTCGGCCCAGAGTGGCATTTGCTAGTTTCCTCGCCTCGGGGGCCGCCAGAGCCTCCTCCTGACGGCTCACGGGCTGGGGGACAGAAGGGAAGGAGGAGGACAGGAACCTGACGCAGAGTCCCAGGGTCCTGAGCTGCCCTGCATGGCACCCCCTGAGGGCACTGTGTTCAGGAGAGGAAACGGGCTACCTGCAGGGGCCGCTGGGCTTTGACCTTCTGCCAGGCCCTGGCCCCAGGCTCCATCCACACCTGGCTGAGTGCCTCAGAGACCCTGCTTTTCTCCCTGGGGCTCTGGGGAGCTCGGGTATTACTTCCATTTACACGCTGGGCAGAGGAGAATGCGGGTGGGCTTCCAGCATCTGAGAGCAGGTGGGAGGAGCCCCTCAGGTAGAGGACCAGGGCCCTTTGGGGGGAAATGAAGAGACAGCCTGTTCAGTCTTTTTAAAGGGCCACACATTTAGGACCATTTTAATTTTGAATCATCACTCCTATTAAATGGGAGGTTAGCCACGCATTGCTTCTTAAATTGCTGATAGAATTATAAAATTATCTCCACGTAATTAATTCAGGATTATGTTTCATTCTTGTTAGCATGTAATCAAAGCCTGTTATGTGTTTAGCTATAGGAACAGCAATTAATTTAAAAGCGTTGCTTACACCCTCTGCTATTGAGATAAAACGCGCGCGGGCATCATTTGGCCGCCCACTCACTCTGGCAGAGGAGCCGGGCGGCAGGAGGCGGGGCTGGGTGGGACCCGTGCCTGGGCGTCCAGCCCGCCCTGTCCAGCTGGATGGCCTTTCCTCTGCTTAGAGTCAAAGGTGTGTGTGGCCTGGGGACTCGGAGCATCCTGCAGTGACCGTCCACTGGAACGGGAAATGGAGTGGAGTCAAGTCGTTGGCTTCTGCGGAAACCGGGTCCAGGCCTCCGCACTGCGTCAGGAGGGTCCCCACGTGAAGCTGTGTGCCACTGAGGGAGGCCCACACGGAGTGCTTCCGAGGGGCAGGCGTGTTTCGGGAAAGGGCTGGAGTCTTGGCCTTTGGCAGGCCCTATGGTCTTCCGTTCTCCCTCAACGTCCGCCACCATCCGCTTTCTAGAGCCACGTGGGTGGTGTCTGTCTGTGTGCTCACGCTTCTCTCCCTGTTCCTTTCCTTAAACAGCTCCACAGACAGGAAGGTGTGGGCTCCCCTCCAGCGATGGGGCTGGGCCTGGGGGGCAGCCTGAGTTGCATAGGGTTTCATTTTGGGGGGAGATAGTCCACCTCCCACTGTGGGGTTCACCCAGCAAACAACAACAAACCCCTCTAGGCGGCCCAGAGGTGGAGCTCTGTCTACTGCAGAGG
>NW_006293525.1:295991-296603 GCF_000327345.1 Myotis davidii | reverse complement strand
ACGCTGTATAAAGTGTTTGTGAGGTGGGCCTGGGCCTCTGGGTTTCTCCCAGACAGGGAGGGTTTGGAGCTGCGGAGCCATGTGCGCCAGGGATGAGAGCTTCCGGTTTCCGCGCAGATGCCCAGCACGGAAAGGCATAACCTGAGTCCACAGGACAGCCTGCTCCCGTGGAAATGTCTGCCGGGCCCCTTGCCGGCGGCCCCACAGGGCAGCGTGAGCCTCGGCCGGCAGGGTCCGGCTGTGCGAAGGACTGAGTGACTGCCCTGTCTCCGACTGCCTGCGGCCAGAGGGGTGCCAGCTAGAGGGGTGCCAGCTAGAGGGGTGCCAGCTAGAGGGGTGCCGGGATTCACATTCTGCTGAGGGGCGTGGGAGAGTAAAGCTACCAAACCTCCTGACGAAGTTGTGGCCCAAAGGGAATATCAGATGCTACGTGCCCTGGCCACGAAATGACCCCAGTCCTGGCGAAGTTGGAGGGAAGTGGCCAGTCTGCTGCCAGGAGGGGCAACGGACCCAACGCGGGCAGCGCTTCCTTCCCGAGCGCCTGGGCAGCGGGAGCCTGTGATTACCCATCCAAAGAGGAGAGAAAGGGAAGGCTCAGCGGAGGGCAGGGGC
>NW_006293525.1:294868-295405 GCF_000327345.1 Myotis davidii | reverse complement strand
CCGGGGCTCAGCCCAGAAAGGGGGCGGGACAGCGGTGGGGCCGGCCCCTGGCTCTGCACCCAAAGTCCCCCCAGCCCAGAAAATCGGGGACCCGGAGGGCCTAGGGGCCTGGGGACACCCTTCCTGTGCCCAGAGCCAGTGCCCAGGCCTGGCACGGCCTGACTGGGGGGCGGGGGACGAAGGACAGGAGTCTGACACCTGCTCCCCGAGATTCTGGGGTCGTTCAGCCCCCTCCCATCTTGGGGCTCCCCAAACGCCTCTGCGGGAGCTGGGCTCTCCCCCCAGCAGCTGAGCACGTGGCCAATGGCAACAACAACAACAATAACGCCATCGCCGTCGGCCTCTCCAGCCTCTCCACCCGCCGGACCCCCCGCCCCCCTCCATAGAGGCTTCTAGTCGGGAGCCACCCTATGAATGTGACGACATCGCCGACGGTGTCCAGGGCGCCTTTCACTTCTGGGCGGGATGTGCCGAGAACGGAGCCCTAGAGACGCACAGACCCCGAAGGTGCGCTCCGGCTCAGCGGGCCCGCGATCA
>NW_006293525.1:294317-294531 GCF_000327345.1 Myotis davidii | reverse complement strand
CGTGGAGCGGGGCGGCCGCGGGCGCTCTGCATGCACAGAGCCTGGGTGTCTGTGCGCCCTGCGCCGGGCCAGCCAGGGCCCAAGCTCCAGGAGCCCCTGGATTTGCCCTTTTCACTCAACAACAAGAGCAGAACTGGTGTCACCCGTGTGGCTCTCTCTCTTGTCCCTACAGAAGGCGCACGGCGGGTCCACACTGGGCCCTGGCTGGGCCGCG
>NW_006293525.1:287812-294129 GCF_000327345.1 Myotis davidii | reverse complement strand
TGGGCGGGAGGGTTGGGCGGAGCCGGACTGTGTGCCCAGAGTCTCCTGCTGCGTCCGGGTCCTGGTCCATATCCCAGATCCCAGGTGGGAACCGCGGGGGCGGGGGGGAGGGCAGCCGGGCTTCAGGGAGGAGCCCCGCCTTCCTGCAGGCCTCGCTCGGGTCTCCATCCCTCCTCGCGAGAGCGTGGGAGCGGCTGGCTGGGCGCAGGGCTTCTCCAGGAGTTAGAGCTTAGAGCGCGAGCTGTTGATTTTACAAATGTAGTAACAGAAGCGAAAGTAGCCTCAGCGTTCCGAGGGTCCGACGTCTCATTCAGTTACATCCCCTCCCGGAGAGAAAAGGGAAATAAAGGAAAATTTCCCTTTACCACTGTAGACCTGGTATCTGCTTGCATGCCTCTGGGGATGGGGGTCTCATTATCTTACAAAACCGTACCGTGCCTGTAATCGTGTTACCATTTGCAGATGAAAAATCAAAATGGTTGTTTAATGTTGTTATACTGTCCTTTTATTTAGAAGAGAGCCCAATAGGGGAATAGTTGTGCTGGTGGGCTTTTTTTTAAAATCTGGGAACCCAGAGCTGTGCAAAAGCGGGCGACACTGGGTATGGCGTCCTATTGTCCAAGACCCTGGGGCACTCCTGGTGCTCTGGGCCTCCTCACTAAGCCCATCTTTGCAAATCCAGGGAGCATCCGGCCTGCCCCAGGCCCAGGGTCCTCGGGAAGCCGTTGGTGTGGAATGAACAGCCTGGAAGATTCCCTCTGAGTAGTCTCCGAGTTTCTTTTACTGGGAGAAGAAAACTTTTTTTCCAGCCAAGAAAGTTTGGCAATGGAGCAACTGGCGCTCCAGACGCAAGCGTGGCTCCTGGCGGTAGATCCCCGCTGCTTCCTGCTGGCCCAGGGGCCTTGTGAGCTCCGAAAGGCCGGTGCTTTCCCGAATATACTTGGGATGTTGTTTTCCTCACCCTGTACTTTTGGGGTAAAAGCAACAACAAAAGGTAAAAGAGGAGCGCCTCTGTTGGCTGAGTAGGAAGAATCCCTGCCAGGGCGGGGGTGGGGGGTGGGGGGATTACCTGTTGCCTTCTGTAGGGTTGTAAGTATTTATTCAATGGAATAGCTCCATGCTTTTGAACACTTCCATCTGGTCAAGAGATGTGAACCTAAATTACTTTGATATTTTCTGTGCTCACATAGAAATATCCAAAGTGTCTTCATAATTTTAAAAAGAGACACCAGCGCCCGGCCGTGGGGAGAGGCCTGGAGTCGCCCGGCCTCAGAAACACACTGAGGAAAACTAGTCATTCCACCTTGGACAGCCAATATTTTACAATAAATTGGGGTTATTTTTATTTAATGTAGCTTTCAAGATTTTAAACACACAAAAATGCAGAGGGAATGTTCACAATTTTGATAACCACAGTTGGAGATAGAAACATTCAGAAACATTCATTTCTCATAAGATTATAAATATTTGATACTGGAACTGTAAAATGCACATTTTACAAACTAAAAAAAAAAGAAAAACTTTGCTTCCTGCAAAAAAGGCATATCATTCATTTCATTGCGTTTCCTAAGCAGCAGATGGTTATTCACAGAATGTTAAATTACAACTTTTTGATTTTATAGTTCCTTTTGAAAAAGGTTTACGCTACTATGTACAGAGTGAAAGTGTTGTCAACGTAAAATAAAGAGGTTTAAGGCAAAGAGAGAAAGTCACCCTCCGTCCTCAGGGCCCGCAAGGCCCCGCGTCCCGGCTGTGGGACCGCTTGGACGTGGTTCTTTTCTGTGCACTAAACAGAAGACAGTGTGGCGTTATATAGAAAGGTAATGTGTTTGTTTATATATATATATGTACTTGGTGAGGATATATGGAATATATTTAATTTACACTGTACCACACCTTCAAAAAATAAAATGTATATTTAAAAACAAAAGACAGACGTGATAAGAAATCGTTATTTACACGTTGTCCTTCCTCTGGATCCCTGAGGACTCAGAGAACCTTTAAAAGTCAAGGTAGCCATGTGTCCCAGACGGGGGGCTCGCATACACCTGTCCGTGTGTACACACCTACATACATATGTACACACCTCGAATGCTCTCTGTAGCAGAAGTGACGACTTACAAAAAAAGGAAGGGCACAAAACAGAAAAAAAAAAAAAAGCAAGGAGAGGCCACCTCTGTCAGGAGCCTTCTACCTGCCTGGCGGTGACGGACCTCCGCCACTTCTGGGGCCTGACAGGCTTCTGAGGGGCGGGAGGAGCAGCAGGAGAGGCCGGAGCCTGGGCTGGAGGGAGGAGGGTCACCCCTCTGCTCGAAGCCCTGGCGCTGAGGCCGCAGAGTTGGCGCTAGCTGTGGGCGGAGGGACAGGGGACAGCAACACAAATACAGATGCAGACTAGCACTCAGGGGCCTGGTGTGGGAGGCAGGCGGGAGAGAAGGCCGGAGGAGGGATGGAGCTGCGTGTGGTGAGCTGAGAACCACTGTGGGCCCCTGCCTAGCACAGGCCCTGGCAATAGGCATGGCCACTCTCCCCCGAGAGGGCCCTGCTCTTCCAAGGACCCTGCAGCCCCATCCCCACCAGGGCCCTGCCAGGCCAGGCTGAGGCGGGAGCGGCCCCTCCTGTTGCCCATGGCACGACCATACAAAGTGGCAGAACTCATAGACCAAGTAGGAGCTATTTATTCGGTTCACAGTTGTGTGAAATGCAGCAATAAAAATCTTTGGACTTCAGCAAGTTGTTTTAATTTTTCTTCTTTTGAAATTAAAAAAGCGTCCCATGTCCCATATGGAACTTAGGGGATTAAAAAAAAAAAAGATGAAACCCTAAGCAGCCCCCTTTCGAAAAAAAATAAAATCATAAAATTAGCATAATCTCATAAACACACAAAAATAAAAAAAAATATTTTATAGTCAGACATTTTGGATTTTACATCACCTGTAAATTATATACACATAGAATATTGCAGAACCATAGCTAACACACGATCTTTTCACTAGGAATGCTGGTATAACTTTGTACACTTGCCCTTTTGATAACTTTAAGTTATTGCATTGTTGCGCGCGCACAGAGACGCGCAGGGAGAAGACGGGGCTACTCGCTGTCCGACTTGCCCTCCTTGGCCGCGGTGGAGTGGTTGTACAGGCCCTGCGCCATCAGGTGCACCGCCAGCGTGTTCTTGCTGCCCGTGGCCTTCTTGATCTTGGCGCGCTTGTTCTGGAACCAGATCTTGATCTGCGACTCATTGAGGCCCAGCTCCTGGGCGAGGCTCTGGCGCCGCTGCTCAGTCAGGTACCTGTTGGTCTGGAACTCGGCCTTGAGCCTCTGCAGCTGCTCCGCGGTGAAGGCTGTGCGTGGCCGCTTGTCCTCTTTGTTGGGGTTCTTCTTCTTTGGTTTTCGAGACCTGGGGCCTGGGGAAGCGTGGAGAGAGTGCTGGTCAGGGGCTGCAGACCTGCCTGCCGGCTCAGACGCAGGTCACTCCACCAGTGCCGGGATGCAGGCTGGGGAGGGAGGCGACCAAGGTCTCTGGGCTGGATTTAGGGGGCCTGGGCGCGGGCTGGCAACCACCATCAGGTCCCAACCCCCGGAAAGAAGGCTATGGGCCAGCGAAGCCCAGTGAGGGTGGAGTGGGGCGCAGGGCAGACTGTGTGGAGAAGTCACCAGATAAAAGGGCAAGTCCTGGAGGAAAGCAGCCCCTGCACGGCCTGGCCTGGCCTTCCTAGCCCCTCCTGAGGCTCTGTCCAGGAGTAGACGGGTAGGCTTAGGTGCTGGGCTAGAGACAGGGGGGAGAATGGGGGGTGCACAGTAGCAGGAGTAGCTCTGGGGTCTGTGGAGGGGCTCCCACAGGAACCTCACAGGGGACACCCACAGGGTGCCGAGGGCTGTGGGTCCTGAGAAAGGGGGCAGCAGGGGCCGATATCTGCCTCCACCCCACCCCCACCGGCCCTGTGGGCCCAAGTTTATTGTTCCTTTAAGAACAGGAGCACAAGGGTCCTCCGGGTGGAAAAGCAGCCCTGCCAATCCAAGCTCCCCCTGCACCCCCACCAAGTCGCCGTGGTCCCCAGCACAGGAGGGAGGGCCTGGGAGCTGACCCCAGCTGCCTGCCTCCCCCTGCCGGAGTCCCCACTGAAGCCTCCTCAGGCTAGGACCTTCCCCTCACTTGTGAAGTGGGATAAGGCTCCCAGGACCCTGCCATCTGCAAAAGCCTAGCAATGCAGAGGGAAGCATTTTCTTTTTGTTGGTCAAGCTCACTCCGCTGGAGAGGGTGTTCGAGAGATGTGGAGGCTGCTGGGGGTGCTGGGTTGCACCCCTAGGTCTCCATCTGTGAAGTGAGTGAATCAGCTTTGGGGCGCTCCCCACCTTAACATCTACAAAGGTGCCTGTGGCCGGAGACTAGACCTTGGGCAGCCAGAACCCCAGGTCCCCACCCAATTCCCAGCCCACCCTGCAGGCTGCACCCCCACCCACCAGGACCTGGGGGTGGGGGTCCACAGCTCTAGGGCTGTGCTGAGCCCAGGGCTGGGGATGGTCTGGGGACCCAGTGGGTGTGGAGGCTGACCCAGCCAAGCTCTCTCTCTGGGGAGGTAGACTCCCACAGAGGGGCCGGAGCACCAGAGAGGGGTGGCCAGAGGCTGTAGGGCTCAAACTCCCGGCCTTTTCAATGATAAAACGCTCACACTCCCGCTCTCGCCCCAGTCGCCATCCGCGCACAGTGAAGGGCACCAGCACCAAAGCCCAGGCCTGGCCTTGATCCCCACGGTGCAGACTGGGGGGCCGGCCCGGGCTCTGGCCTCAGGAAGGGGCAGGGGTGGCTCCGTGAGGCCGACAGGACCAGGCGCCTGCACCTGCCTCTGGTTCTAGGAGCCGGTTCAGTCTCCACTTCCCCCCTCGCCCCAGAAGCAGCACATTTACCCCCCAAACTCCTCTGCTGCTGGGGTTCCTGCAGACACAGAACAGGCCCCCCCCCCCCACACACACACACACGAACTAGTTTACGGAAAGAAAATCTCTCCAAAGCAGAATCTTTAGTTCCCTTTCTTCCTGGATTTTCTTTCAAAACGAAACACGTAGGAGTCTCGGAAACAGAACCAAACCTCAGCAAGAAAACTCTGCCTCGCTCTTTCCTGAAACCCCAGGAACACGAACGTGATCTCACAGGGTTTGTTGTTTTAAGTCTGGGAAGACCCGCTACCAGGCTCCTTGTGGCTGGGTTTGGCGGGCTGCTCCCGGGCGCACAAAGCCAGCGAGGCGGAGGCTGAGGCTCCTCGCGGCCCCATTGTGAGCCACTATGTTAATTAAATATTAACAAAGGAGGGAGGCGAGAACAATGGAGCAAATTTCAGATCTAACTGGAGAAATTTGGGTTTCATGGGAGAGAGACATACGAGTCTGCAGCAAGGCAGCCAGGGGTGCCTGGGCTGGGCTGCGGCCCGGCATACAATCTCTGCGAACACTGGAGGGTTTGGGGCAGGGGGTCCGTTACCAGCTGGGCACAGACCCGCACTCAGTGCAGTTGGGGTTTGCACGAGGACTTGGCCTTGGCTTTTTAAAACCCAGACCTGTGAGAGCACCTCCAGCACCTACACAGCCCTCTCTGCAACCTACCCCTTTCCTGACCGGAAGCCTCCGGGAGGAATTCCCTTCTCTGGGGGGTACCGCAGGTCCCCCTCCTCCCAGCTGTGTGCGAGGTGGGTGCTGCACTCCCCCGAGGCGTGCAAATAACACTGGGATGGGAGCAAAGGGTGCCTGTTTCCGCCATGCCCTCTCCGGCTCCCCGCTCCGTCGGCGGCCCCTGCGAGGGGCCAAGGAAAGAGCTGCACCTGGGGTTTCTGGGTCGCAGGATGAATCTAGGTCTGGGGTGAGCTACTCGTGGGTCCTGGGTCTAGCAGACTGAGTTGGAAGGATTGGAGAAGGGGTTGAGCGGCGAGCTTCCGGCCGGCTCCAAGCCAGCCCCGTTTCCCACCAAATAAACTCCAGCCAGGGGCTGGGGGGCTGGGGCTGCGCGGAGAGGCCCCGAAAGGCAAGAGGGAGCCCAGGTCCTGTCGCTCCTGCCGTTCTAAGAAGTCTGTACACCTCGGCGAACGGATCCTGCGCCCTCCCTCCGGGCCGCGGCCCGGGCCAGCGGCAGCCGCACAAAATGTCGCGGTGTGCGTCTTTGTGTACTTGGGGGGAGGGGGTCCTGGTGTCTTCTTCCCCGGTAAGTTCCCGCGCCAGCGCCGCCCTAGCCCCGCGGCTGCCGCGGCGGGGTCCCCCGGGCTCACCTGAAGAAGGCCGGTCCGAGTAGCGCGTGCAGTAGACCCACGCGGGCCAGAGCATGGGCT
>NW_006293525.1:280807-286585 GCF_000327345.1 Myotis davidii | reverse complement strand
AGCCCCCTCGAGTGACGTCGCGGGCCGGTCTCATGGACACGTGCCTCGGGCCAATGGCCGCAGCGTCTCGCACCCACGTGACGCGCCAACCGCGGCTCGGTGACAGGAGGCTCCTGCCGCCCCGCCGCCGCCGCCCCTCCCTCCCTTAAAGCAGCCGCGTCCTCTGGCTCCGGGTGCGGGAGCCCCGAATCCTGGAGACCAGGTCGGCGTCCTGCGCTCCACCGCGCTTTCCCCGTCGCTGGGACCGAAGGAACCCCCGCGGTGGCATTCTCCGGTCACCCTGGTTAGCGTCCGCACACACGGTCTGGGAGATTGCAATTTTTAACATTTCCATATTGTTTACCGTAGGGAAAAATCCCACAATTCCTTGCACAAAAATGCATAACTCATATTAAATAGGCTGCCGAGATACAAAGGGACTTTTGT
Organism: Myotis davidii; assembly: GCF_000327345.1. Taxonomy (NCBI): domain Eukaryota; kingdom Metazoa; phylum Chordata; class Mammalia; order Chiroptera; family Vespertilionidae; genus Myotis; species Myotis davidii. Next base: position 286,159 of record NW_006293525.1, on the reverse strand, counting down.
AGCCCGTGTTCCTCGCTATGGAGAGGGAAGTTGTCACTTACGTTTGACTTTGGTGACCGGGCAGATTTCTGTGTTGAACGCAGAGCTGGCGCACAGGACCCTCCTCCTGCAGACACTTATTGTAAGTGTGCGTGTGTGTGCGTGTGCGTGTGCGCGTGCAGAAGGCAAGGTCCCCTAGGGACACCCATCCTCAGGAAATGGGCAGGTGGACCTGGAGGAGCGCGGGAGCAGATTTCGGGCTCCGCGGGAGGAGAAATAAAGGCGCATGGGGGTCAGAACTGAGTCGTCGGTTTGGAAATTCCCATCCAACCACACGCCCTGCCCCCAGGCCTCCCACCTCATTTTCTTAGTCTTAAATTTCTTAAACAGATTTCTTAGAGAGCGGAGCCCATCCGAAGGGGGATTAGGAATTACTTGGTGGGGGATTTGTTTTCCTCTCCCCTCCTTCCTCTGTCCCTTGGACACTTCCTTTCCAGCTGCTGTCAGGTGTCCAAATGGAACTTCTATTTCCTCTTCTCTTCCCTCCTCCCTCAGGGTCCTGCCAGGAAGCTCCTCTCTCCTGGCCTCCAACAGCCTTTGTTACCCCAGGAGTACCTGTCCATCATTTAAAATGCATTTTTATTAAAATTTGCAAACTTTGAAGAAAACACCCAAAAGGGCAATTCTGAGGGTGCAGGAGCATTGGTACGATAAAAGTGCCCTTGGCGAACAGGGGGCTGGAGAGGGGAGAGGGGAGAAGGGAGAGGGGAGAAGCGGTGGAGTCAGGTGCTCCAGGACTGGCCTGCGAGGGGCAGAAGCAGCAGCCAAACAGCGGAGGCCCATGCCAGTGCAGAGCAGGCTCTGGGTCAGGGACTGCCTGCCCAGTGCTGCCAGGCCAGGAGAGGGGCAGGTCTGCAAGCAACCCTCTAGGCAGAGTGATGGCCAGGCCTCCCCTTCCCCAGGCCAGCCCAACTCAGCTCTTATGCCCCCCAGGTCCTGTCCTCTCACCCACTGACCCACTGCAGGCTCCAGGTGCAGCAGCTGCCACACACACTGCTCCCGTGGGAACTGACCCCAGGAGGAGGGGCAAGGAGCGTGGAAGGAGGACCTGGGCTGGCCACCAAAGGGGTGGAGGCATGTAGGTGCTGGGTGTGGGTAGGCTCTGGAGACAGATGGGAGTCCCTCCTGTGAGATTCAAGTGGGGGGGAGCCACTTCTCACTTGGGGTGACTCACAAATCTTCCTCGCCACCCCCCCACCCCCCCCATTTGGAAGGGTTATCACCAAATTACCTGGCTAAACACACACCTGCTGCCAGGGACACTGCCTGGGTCTCAAAAAATGACACCCACAGTCTGCTGGCCCCTAGGAAAACAGGGCCGCTGGGGCTTGTGAGAACACCTTGTTGACACGTGGTTAGGGTCTGGGGGAAGTTTCCTACAGCTCTGGGAGCATCCCGATGCTTTGGGTCTCCTGAAGGCGGGGGTGTGAAGGGACAGCCCAGGCCCTCTGATGCCTGCAAAGCGGTCCAGGCTCATTTCTCAGTCGTCCCCTGAGAACCAATTAGGCTGCCTCCTGAGAAAGATTTTCGTTTCTTGGGCACTGTTGCTTCTGAGCGCTCGGATTAAATGAGCCCAAGGTAGGGACTCCTGCTGTGTTCCTTCCTGTGACCCAGACCTCAGCTCACTGAGCGCTCGCACTCTCCTGGCAAACCTGGACTTGGGGGTCTTCAGGCTGCGCAGAAGGAGGGGCACTCCAGAGTTACTGGCCTGGGGGTGCCCAGGGTGGTGCAGGAGGAACAGAGGAAGGAGGAAGGAGAGCAATAATTGGGGGTAGGATCTCAGGCTTCCCAGAGCCCCCCCAAACATTAAAGTCAGCCTTGAGAGTGGGCACCATCCAACAGGCAGCAGGGAGGCTGTGGGATTTGGGCCAAAGCTGCACAAAGTTGGTTTGCTCAGGGGCAGAGAGGATCCTGTCTTACATAGAAATCTCAAGCTGTTTCCAGAAGCTTCTAAAACATGCTGGAGGCTCAACGTGGCCTCTTGCCGGATTTGGGACACCGCCCTGGCTGTGTGCTTTTCTGGGGACACGGGTGGGCAGGGGGGGGGTGGAGTCTGCCTTTCCAAGTCTCTGCTCCTGGACCTGCAATGCAGCAGGTCCCCTCAGCCCTGGGCCCAGCCGGCCTGCACCCCTCTCTCCAATCCAGACCCACTGAGGCCCTCAGGGTCAGTCTCTGTGCAACCAGGCAGGCTACCTCTGGACCGTGTGTCTCCCCAAGCAAACCCAGCTGGGGAACCCCAGCCCTTCTCCTCTGGCAGGAGGGGGTCGGCTTCCTGAGGACAGCTCTGCTTATTTCCAGGGGTCTGCACGGGGTGGGGATGGGGGGTGGCTATCTGAGCCAGGAAGAGCCATCTAGACAGGAGGATTTATAACACTGACGCCAGTGGTGCCACAAATAACGTCTGGCACCTGAGGGTGGCAGAGGTTCCTGGAGACTCAGGTGCCTGGCTGCGGAACCAGGCCCCCTCCCTGCTTTTTCTTAAAACTGGGCCAGAGGACAGTGACTTTTGCGGAGGCTCTGCTTTCCCACACTCCTCTAGATGGGCGAGGGACACTGGGAGGAGCACTGCCAGACAGCGGGCTTGCCCTGGGGACATTGGTGCTGGGTTGGTAGACAAGCCCCACAGAGAGCAGCACCTGACCTCAGCACAACCAGGAGCGGGGCCCTGAGCTGGAGCAAGAGCCACCTCGGTCCTGGTGAAGCGAAGCGAAGCGCTGCTCCCCAGCCCGCAGACAAAGGCCGGAAGCGGGCATGGGCGCGGAGCGAGCTCTCCTGCAGCCATGAGAGCCAGGGTTGGGGACACTGGCCTGGGGGGTGGGGGGGCTGCTAGGAGAAACCCAGGAAGGGAGGGGTAAAGGCAGCAGCCGTGCCTGGAAAGGGGGTGGGCACCTGCCCTTGTCCTCAGGACACCACCTGTCCTGCCACAGGCCGCCCACCCGGGGCCCAGCCAGAGGCAGCCTGCGCCCGCAGCCACAGAGAACTGGGCGGCCCGTGCTGCCTGGCCGAGGAGGGCGGTGGGCATTGGCCTTGCTGGTCTGGGCCCTGCCCCAAGGGCTGGAGCAGAAGTGGCTTGTGCTCAGCCACAGCCCCCGGGGTCTGTGGAGGTGAGGCCCCCACGGGAGACAGGCTCCTGCCCAGGCCGCAGGGAAAAGACCTCCTTTTGACGCTCAGCCCCAGTGCTGGCTGGGCAGGCTGGGAGCTGCACACAGGGCGGCAGGTCTCCAGAGCCCGAGACTTCCATGCAGAACCTCCTAGAACCTATTTCTCCTGAAAACAGAGCTTCTGAGGACAGTGAGGAAGGCTCTCCAGCTCACCCCGGTCCTGGCCCCGCACCGCCCTCCCTGGATTGCTCCGGGGCTGGGGACTCCTGCCTTAGACTCCCTGCCTGTCCTTGGGAATCATGTGTCCTGGGAACCCCTTTCCTGTCCTCACACTGTGTCACTGCTGTCCGCAATCCCAGGAAAAGCTGACTCCCCCTGGAAGCGGGCCCCTGCCTGGGAGGTCGGCCATGGCATCGTCTGGGAGTCATACAGATGCTCCCTCACCTGACACCTCTCCCCGAAGGGAAATGTCCCCTCAGAACGGCAGGGACCCAGAAGAAAACAGTCTAAACCAGTGGTTCTCAACCTTCTGGCCCTTTAAATGCAGTTCCTCATGTTGTGACCCAACCATAACATTATTTTCGTTGCTACTTCATAACTGTAATGTTGCTACTGTTATGAATCGTCATGTAAATATCTGATATGCAGGATGGTCTTAGGCGACCCCTGTGAAAGGGTCGTTCGCCCGCCAAAGGGGTCGGGACCCACAGGTTGAGAACCGCTGGTCTAAACAATCCAGAGGCAAATAGAAGAGCTGGGTTAGGGAGGGTTGAAGAGCGGCGAGAACAAAACCTGCGAGGGTGAGGGGTGTGAAGGAAGGCCGCCGCTCTCTCCAACCTTACAGTTACTTACAAACAACGTCAGGAATGCGAGTGTCTGTTCACCAGCCGCCTTTTGACCTTTGGAAGGAAAACAAGCTTTTCAAAAGCAGCGCCCGCCCAGCACCTGCTTCCCTCTCCGAGCACCAGGCTCTGTTCTTTCTCCCCCCATACAGGTCAGCACAGAGGCTCGGGCTCCGTAACGCGTGTACACCGGCTTTACAGTGTTTTAGCAAAACGATTGGAGTGGCTGGAGAGTTCCAGAATTGTAGGCAAGTTCGGGAGAAAACACCTAAATCATGACCCCCAATTAACAACGGAGTGCCGCTTCGCAGGGGCGCGGCTCCTGTCTCACGCACTGCATAGGTCTTTAAATAACCTGTTCAAATTAGTCATGGAATTGATTTACTTTTTCCTTTATCAAATAGAAATACAGGGTATCCCAAAAAACATGCACACTTTAACAGCGGATAGCCCAATGCTGAAAATGGAATGTATTTTAGTAAGTACTGTCTTTATGATTATTCAAAGTGTGAGTATACATTTTTGGGACACCTTTTATATTAAAATATATGGTTTACTATAAAGTGTGAAACTAAGGTGTGGATTACATTTAGAATTCCCTGTACTAGATTAAATGACTGATCGATTCCTGGGTGTGATGAAGGTGGTCATTTAGCACGAGTATCTGGCTGATAAACAATCTTATCTCCGTGGTCTGGGGGAGGGAGCTCGGCCCCCACCTTGTCACTTCCAGGGCGCAGCACCGAACTGTGGGGGACCAGTGCTGGCCCTGGAGGGGCACCAAGGCTGGCCATGAGCTCCGAGAACCACATGCCAGGATCCCCGGTGCCACCCGCAGGGTGGTGCCTGCCTGCTGACTGCATTCGGGGCTGCTGACCAAGCCCACCACCCTCCCCAGGCAGCTGGGCCGGGCTGTCCGCGCCTCCCGCGCTCCCCTCCCGGCCGGCTCGCCCACTTCAGGAAAAGCCCAGCGAAGCAACAGTTTCGCGCTGAGGCATCGGTGAGGCGCCCGTGCTCCCCGGAAGCCACCCCTTCCTTTCCCAATCGTTCCTCTGAAAACCCATGTCTTTGCCGACGGCCTCTGTGCTCCGCGGCGCGATGGAGTTTCAGGTGGTGTGTCTCATCCCACTTAATCCCCTGAGACACAACAGCCTCTGGCCGGCGGCAGAGTTCAGGGCCCTGGGCCATCTGGAGCCTCCGCGGCGCGGAGAGAGGGGTCGGCGCAGGATTCCCGCAGATGCAGCTAATGCCCCGAATTCCTCGGGATTTACACCTCCCCGCGTTCCGAGCGAGACAGGCGAGCTGTTCTAATTAACCGCCCGCTGCAGCTCCCTTCTCGCTGCCGGCCAACTCGGCGGCGCGGCCTCGGG
>NW_006293525.1:279826-280135 GCF_000327345.1 Myotis davidii | reverse complement strand
TCCTCGACCCCTCCCCGAACTCTCCTCCCCCCTCGCAGCTGCCGCGGGTGGAACTAGGGCAGCCCTCGGGGAGCCTCGAGGGCCAGTCCGCCCGGGAAGGCGGGAGATCCCGAGGCAGGTCCCCCCTCTCCCCTGCGCGTCTGAGTGATCAGCGAATCCCGGGGAAGCGTGGTTTTAGGGGTGATTCCTCGTGTCTTGCCGGGTGCCTTGCGGTGCCCCAAGAGGGACGGAGGAAGGGGGCGCTGTGGTCCGGCTCCCGACCTGCGGGGGAGACAGGGAGGGTCTGCACCCGCGCCCCCGGCTGGGAGC
>NW_006293525.1:274653-279288 GCF_000327345.1 Myotis davidii | reverse complement strand
CTGCCGGCCGGGAGGCCCCTTCCCGGGTAGAAAGTCCCCCTGCGTGTCTGAAGGGCGCGCCTTCAAGAGATTCGGTCTCCTGGGTCCCCTAAGCCTTCCGCCCGCACTCTAAACGCTTGAGCTGTTTTTCTATTAAGCGGAGGGGTAGAGAGAGGCTGGGGGCGTGGTGGGGTAGGGAGCTTGCTTAAAAGGAAGGAGGGAGGTCAGAGGTTAGAGGGATTCCGGCTCCTCGCTCCGTGACCCTTCTCATCCTCAGTCGCCCGGGGAGGGAATCGCTGAAGCAGAGTGTCCGGGCATCCCTGATAAAGCCGGTATTTGGGGGAGGGCGTTGGTCCAGGGTAGACACGGAAAGTGTAAGGGGAGGTCGGAAAGCAAGAGAGAACAGAGGACAGGAACTGGCGGACGGAGGCTCAGGGCCAGCCCAGGAGAACAGGGGTACCAGCGCAGGCTCCGTGACTCTGCCTCCCAAGGTGAGAAGGGCACCCCCAGCTGTGGGCCCCATTGCCTGGGTCCTTCAGCAGCTGTCCGCTTGCACGTGGGGGCCAGTGTCACAGTGACAAAGGTAGACAAGGACTCAGCATAACTGCACCAAGAGTTGCATGGGGAGAATTTGAAAGGGTCTCAGGGACCCCCAGGACCCACAGACCACATTTTGAGAACTGCTGCACTGCACAGTATGAATGAATGAGTGAATAAATGCATGGACTTGACCACAGTCTTCTGAAGAGGACACTGGATGTCCACTGTCCCTTAACTCCTGTCGCATGCAGGACTCTTGATTCTGGACAGCGTGCGTGCATGTGTGACCTGGCGGGGCGCATCCATGTTTCCTTGCGAGCGCATCCGAACCTCACGTCGGTGGTTCAGGGCGGCGTTGCCACCAGGTGAGGCTGGAAAGCGACCTGCAGTTTGGAAAGCTTTTGTAATGGAAAGGACTTGTTGGTGTAGGTCCCTATCTGACCCCCTGGTGGGGCAGGGACAGGCCCACACCCTCGCGGGAGGGCCAGGCTGCGAGGAGCCCTGCTTCGATGGCTGTCCCTGACCCTGACCTCCACTCCAGGGCAGCTTGGCCTGCGTCCAAGGCTCGGGCTGCCCCAAGTCTCCCCAGATGTGGGTGCTTCACAGGCCGACGCCAGGCCCCAGGGCCCAACCCTCCCACACCAGCCGCTCCAGCTTCCAGGCTCCCCCTGGCTCAGCACCCCTGAGAGCCCAGTCCCAGCAGGGCTTTGGCAGCGTGAAAATTGTAAAATCTGAGATTGAAAAGGAAATTGTGCCTCTTGGCAAATTTGAGTTCTGCTGTCTCTGCTCAGGAGATGGTTACTCTCAAAATGTAGAGTATAAGTTGTATCCAATAATATTTCGAAGAGAAACATTAAATAGTGAAAGTTGTGTGTGTCCGATCTAAATTTTGATTTCATATATTGTTGAAAGGAAGTTAATTTTTAATTATGAAAAGGAGATAAAATGTATCGTTGTGATCATTTTTTAGAAATGTTTGGACTATTTTTTTTTTTTTAGAGAGAAAGAGAGGAAGGACGGGATAGAGAAACATTCACGAGAGCCACCAGGCTGCCTCCTTCACGCCCCTACGGAGGACGAGCCTCTAACTCTCGCATGTGCCCTGCCTGGGAATGGACAGGTGACCTCTGGGTGCATGGATCACGCCAACCACTGAGCACTCCAGCCAGGGCCTCATCCTGAGTATTTTTTAAGCAGCAGCTCAATGGCATTAACTACACTCACATTGTTGTGCAACCACCACCTTCATCTCCAGAACTTTATCTTCCCAAACTGAAACTCTGTTGCCATTAAATTAAACCGTAACGCCCTCCCCACATCCAGCTCCTGGCACCCACCATATATGTCTGTCTCTGTGAATTTGAGAGCGTAGGGTCCTCATTTAAATGTCATCAGACGGTTTTTGTCTTTTTGTGACTGGCTTATTTCATTCAGCATAATGTTCTCAGGTTCATCCATGTTGTAGCATGTGGCAGAAACTCCTTCCATTTACGTCTGAATTGAGAGAGAGAGAGAGAGAGAAGACTGAATTATATTTCATTGTGTGTATATACAGCCTTTTGTTTCCCACTCAGCCATTAATGAAAGCCTGGGCTGTTTCTACCGCTGGCCATTGTAAATAATGCTGCTATGAACCTGGGTGTGTTAACATTTCTAATTCTTTGGGTCTATACCCAGAGGGGAGACCGCTGGGTCACATGGTAATTCTACTTACCATTTCCCCAACAACCACCCGTTTCCACAGCACTGTTCCAGTTTGCATCCTCACCAGCACTGCGCCAGGGCTCCAATTTCTCCACATCCGTGACAGCACTTACTGTTTTCTGTGGGTGTTTTCCTTAGTAGCCATCCTAGTGGGTGTGAAGTGATACCAGCTCCCAGACTTTTGACAAGCGTTCCTTCCACCTAGAATACCCCCTACTACCTGAGGAACTGGCCACCTCCTACCCTGGCACAGGGCCCCTGTCTGTCTGTCTGGCTGCCCCCTCACTGGGCTCCCTGCTTCCTCTCTTATGGCCCCAGCTCCTCCTGCAGCCGGTCAGTGACAAAGGTGGACAAGGGGCCGCTGAGCAAAGGGCAGAGTGGAGCTGGGAGCAGTGGGACTGTGCCTCCAGACCTCTGTCCCGTTAGCCTTCCTGGGGGAGGGCATGACGGAGGGGAGTGTGGGGACACCTGAAGGGGGTGTGGGACCGCATCTCTCCAGCCATCTGAGGCATCGAGCCCTTGAAAGTCGGCTAATGGGACTGAAGAATTTAATCTTTAAAATTAATTAAAAAATGAATTTCAGCTCAGTGTCTAGGAAATGCCCGCTTACGTTTGGAACAACTTGGGTGTGACGGCCTCTCCCTGCAAACCTGACCAGCGTTCATTGCGCCAGGCGTTTTCCAGTGAAGACGCGGGGCGCTGTGTGTGTAGACTGTGCGAGCTGAGCCGGACTCTCCATGTAAACTGCACCCCCGAATGTGAGGACTTAGGGCCAAAAAGTGTAAACTACCCCATTGATGAATATGTCCATCACAGCCCTGGCTGGTGTGGCTCAGTGGGTAGGCTGTTGACCTGTAAATTGAAGGGTCCCAGGTTCGATTCCGGTCAAGGGCACAAGTCCGAGTTGTGGGCTCAATCCCTAGTAGGAGGTGTGCAGGAGGCAGACAATCAATGATTCTCTCTCATCATTGATGTTTCTGTCTTTCTCCCTCTTCTTTCCTCTCTGAAATCAATAAAAATATATTTTAAAAATATGTCGATCATATATTGCAGTAATATTTTGGATACATCAGGCTAACTAAATATATAATGAAAATTAATTTTACCTGTTTCTTTTCTTCCCACAACTATGAGTAAAGTTACAACGACACAGTGGTGAGTCTGAGCCCATCAGGGGAAAGGAAAGAGGGAAAAAATATGAAAACCCCAGGCAACAGCAGAGGGAGGGGGCGGCCCACAGGGGCCCCTGCCAGGACCTGGAGCAGTCATCGAGAGCAGGTTTGCTTACTTGCTTTTTGAGGTGGGGTGCAGGGAGGTGGCTTCAGCACACACCCCAGCCCCCCATGGCTGCCAGCACAAAAGCCCACAATCTGGGGACTTAAAACAACAGAAATTATTCTCTCGTAGTTCTTTTATGAAAATATATTTTTATTGATTTCAGAGAGGAAGGGAGAGGGATAGAAAGATAGAAACATCAATGATGAGAGAAAGTCAGTGATTGGCTGCCTCCTGCACGCCCCCAACTGGGGACCAAGCCCACAACCCTGGCATATGCCCTTGACCAGAATCAAACTTGGGAGCCTTCAGTCCGCAGGCCAACGCTCTATCCTCTGAGCCAAACCAGCTAGGCTCTCTCATAGTTCTGAAGTCCAAGGTCATGCTCCTTCGAAGCCTCCAGGGTGATCCTTCCTGCCTCTTCCAGAATCCACCGTCACCTCCATCCTCAGCATCCTTGGCTTGTAGGCACATCACGTGGTCTCTGCTTCCAGCATCACATGCCCTCCTTCCTGTGAATGTGTCTCTTTCCTCTTTTAAGGACAGTCAAGTTGGAAGGGGCCAGTGTTCACATTTAGGGTCCACAGCCTCCGCCTGTCCAGTGCTTGACCCCCTAGGCCCCCTCTGCACACCCAGAAACCCTGTCCCCAGCCTCCATGCTCCGTCCACCTGTCCTGTGACCCGCTCAGTTGTCCTTCGTTGTGATCTAAGGAACAGGTCCATGGCAGGGTCGCATGGGCAGGTGCTGGGACTGGAGCCGGGACATTGGGGGACCATTATCCTGTCGGACACAGCAGGGCTGCGTGGGGGATGTCTTGAGCGCTGCACATGCTAACCACTGGGGACTCGGCCAGGAGCCAGTCGTCCCTTCTCTGCCTCTAGAGTGAGATGGATTCTCTCAAGGCCGGAGTGTCCCATTGTGAGAAGCACCTGGCAGTTGTCATCCAAAAAGCACATTCTGGTGACCTGCTGAGTCAGACCTCCGCTTCCTGCATGTTTAACAAGCCCCCTCGGATCTGACCATCCCTCTTCTCAACAGAACGCGCTGTCCACCAGCAAACCAGGAAGCAGCAAAGCTGAGGCGCCAGGCCCCTGTATAATTCCCGCCCCCTTCCCCGCCCGCCGTGTGCCCCGCCT
>NW_006293525.1:270532-274512 GCF_000327345.1 Myotis davidii | reverse complement strand
AGCGCCCCCTGGCGGCGCCTGCCGTGCTGGCCAGCTGGGGGCACCCACAACAGCCCACACTGAGCTGAGGGAATTCCAGGAGCAAAACTGCCCGTGATGAGCATTCGGGACGCCCTCCAGGTGTAGGCAAGTGGAACCGCCCTTTATCTCGGGCCCGTCCGGCCCGCCCCGGGGCAGTGGGCTGCGCTGCCAGGAGAGGAGCCTGGCGAGGCGGCGATGAAAGCTGGGGAAGCGCCCCTGCCAACGCGGTCCCCCGGGAGCGCTCCCCGCACGGGGGCTGTGGAGGGGTTTCTAGGCTAATTGAGCCTTGACCCCAATTCCGCCCCCTCCGAGCGAAAGCTCTGGATCATCCACGAATGAAAACAGGGCTTTAAATAGCACCTCCATTTGCTCCCCACCCACCCAGCGGTCTCCGTGGGGGCGCCCGCCCCCGGGAACCTTCTCCCATCACGGGGGGTGGGGGGGGGTGCTTTGGCGGTGGGAGCTGTCCCTGCCGCCCCACCAGGGAGGGGACCCGCTTCCTCCTCATTCCCAGGTGGTGGTGAGGTGGCGGCGACAATTAAAAAGGAGGAGAGTTATTTGCATTTTTCCTGGGTGTTAATGACCTTCCAAACCAGCGCTCACTTGTCTAGTGGAGCAGCCGCGAGCGCACGTGGCATGAATAATGCAGCTGCCGCGGAGGTCGCCCCTCGCTCTGACCTAGTTCCCAGCGCGGGTCCGCGGTCACCTCTCAGACACTTGGTCCGGGTTCCGGGTGTGTGTTATTGTACTCAGAGATAACGCATCGGAGGTAAACGTCCTGTTCAGGTTTGGGGACGTAAATGGCTGGAGCCGATTGTATTACAGCACCTGAAGCTTTAAATTTAATTAACTTTGGTCTTGGGCGCGGAGGCACCTGCTGGTTGGCTGTGATTCGGATCAAGCAGGCCCTGTAGATGCACACACAAAAGGAGCCGCAGGGAGACGTGGGGGAGGGGGTTCAGGATGACCTGCGGGCCAGGGGCTGCCAGAAGTGGGGGTGACGGGGGTCTGCGGGGGTGGGGGGGGGCTGCCAACTGCAGAGTCAGGGCCCTCAGCACTACTCTACTGTTGTTCTCAATTTATAAACGAGGGAATTGTCACTTACTTGGCTTTGCCACACAACCAGGGAGTGGACTCACACGGTCCCTCTAGCTCTTAGCTGAAGACCCCAATGGCTGTGACTCCTCCTCCTCCTCGAAGACACTGGAACCTAAACAGAGCGATTTCCCCGGCGCCCACGGAAAGCATGATGGGTTTAGTGTGCAGCCTCCCCCTCACCTGGCACACCCACCCGGGGCCCGGCGCCTGGCAGGCCGGGGGGCTGGGGGCAGGACCCGTGGTGCCTTCCTCTGCCCTCCAGCTGCTCCCAGACACCGAACACCCGGGCTCACAAAGGACTGAGTTCGCTTCTCCATCTGAGGCCAGGTGCCAGCAGCGCTGGTTCTGGTGGGGCTGCCCCAGGGCTGCAGGCCGCCTCCTCACTGTGTTTTACAGCAAAGATCGGAGAGAGATGGGAAAGCCTAGGGGTGGGTGGGGTCAGTACCTAGGGAGGCTTGGCAGACTGGGGAGTGACTTCTGAGCAGAAATGATCTCATGTGTGCATACACATGCCACAAAGCTCTAAGCCCCAACACACAGGGGGATGGATTGGAGGGAGGGGAGGGCCAGGGGCAGCAGGAGCAGTTATGATTCTTGCTCCCTGGGCTGCACAGAGAGGGCCTGCTGCTGGGCAGGACTTCCCTTCCTGCCTCTGTCAACAGCACTAACAGATGGGTACCACCTGCTGAGCCCACGCTGGTTCCTGCAGGAAGGCTGGGCACCATGCAGCAGGGAGGAGAGTCCTGAATAGGCGCTGAGGAGGGACCACAGAGGCCTCTCCTCTCCTGAGCATGCACATAAATATACTAACAAGCCTCTGTATACGAAGAGTGCCTATGTATCAACAAGAGGAAAACGATAGGAAAATCCAAGGAAAGGATCTACACAGGTAATTTCACATAAGAGGAAATTGGGTCAAAGCCAACAGGTGGAGAGATCCTCCCCTCCCCGCACCCCCTATAATCACAGACAGACAATAAAGAGACACTGTTTTACCCAACTGAGTGCAAATTGGTAAGGACAGTCGTACTGCGCTTGCTGATATGAGGAATTAACATTACTTTATGGATGGTAGTTATGTTACTGAAAAAGTCCTTTTCTATTAGAAATGCATGAGGATGGACATCTTGCCAGTCAAGAAGGCAGCATAGGTGACCTTGGGACTTGCTGCCTCCCACAACCACATCAAAATTACAACTGAAATATAGAAAAATCATCATTCAAAACTACCCAAATCTAGCTGAATGGAAGTCCCACAACTAGGGAATTAAAGAAGAAGCAAATTGAGACTGGCAGGAGGGGAGGAGATGCGGGGCAGAACTTCAGAACCCATTGGTGCCACACCCACATGTAGAGGGGTATCCTGGCCGTGGAGGTTTCCCTGGAGAGAAAGGGGTCCCGGCCCCCAGCCATGGTGCCAATACCAGAGAAGTCCCCACAACCTGTGGCTGTAAAAACCAGTGGGAATTGTGGCTGAGTGACACAGGGGCAGGGGGGGGGGGGCTGCAGGAGTCCCAGGCAGTTCCTCTTAAAGGGCCCAGGCATGGACTTATTCAGTCTCATTCCCTCTGAGCTCCAGTGCTGGGGCAGCAGTGTGAAAGGAACCTGGGACATCTGGGGAGGAATTAACTTCTCTGGAATCAGGGCAAGAGTTGGCAGAGGCCAGTGTTCCTTTGCTGAACTCTCCTGCACCATATCTGAATCTACATTAACCTGGCTCTCACTTTTTGCCTTACCCTAGTGATTCCCTGAGATCTCACCTCTTCCTACTTGCAGGCTCATCCAAACTATTTCCAGTGGCTTTTTCATACAACTGCCCTCTCTTGCCTCATCTTTTGACTAAAATCTCTCAAACAAGCATCAGCCGGCATCAGCATGCCCTGTACCTCTCAATAAGTGGCTCCAGGCCTGGTACTAGTAGCAGCCCACCATGGTTCATAGCTTGGCCTCCCCTGGGCACCTCCAAGCTCAACACAAGTAGCAGCCATCTGCAGGTTGCTATGTAGCTCATACTGGATGGCCCCAGGCAGGGACCAACTGAACAGGCAGAGACTGACTTTGCACCTCCTGGGAGGCCCCAGAGCCAGTGCACCCAGTGGTCAACTTCAACCAACTTCTACCACCTCCATGAGTAACACACTTAAAGGGTAGACTTGGTGAGCACCAAAGACCCACTGAAGCAATTCCTGCTCCATAGGGGTGTCTCCTGCACAGCAGCTCTTCCACTGTAGTTGCAACCAGTCCTCACAGCCAATTGGCCTGGGGGTCAATCTCTCCCACTAACACCAACATAAACCAAGGCTCAACTACAATAGGACAGAGTACACAGCTCACATAGGGGTGCACCTGGAGTGCCCAGCTCAGGTGACTGGGAAGGCTGAGCCACTGGGTCCTACAGGACACCTACTACACAAGGCCACTCTACCAATTCCAGGGGACATAGAAGCTCTACCTAATACATAGGAACAAACACAAGGAAGCAGCCACAATTTAGAGTCAAAGAAACATGCTACAAATGAAAGAACAGAAGAAATCTCCAGAAAAAGAACAAATGAAATGGAAGCAAGAAAACTACTAGAGTTTAAAACAACAGTTATAAGGTTGCTGAAGGAACTTAATGAGAATTTCAAGAGACTTTTCTTGTCTGTGAAGTTTTTATCTGATCTTCAATTCTAAATGACAACTTTGCTGAATAGAGTAATCTTGGTTGTAGGTCCTTGCTACACCCCAAGATATCCAGGGCAGGATTTCAGGACTTCCCCTTACCCCACCCCTGGTTAAACCCATACCCCATGACCCTGACCTCTCTCTCTAATTTTTATAGCTGTACTAGAGGCCCAGTGCACAGCTTCATGCACTGG
>NW_006293525.1:249826-251516 GCF_000327345.1 Myotis davidii | reverse complement strand
AAGGGGTCCCGGCCCCCAGCCATGGTGCCAATACCAGAGAAGTCCCCACAACCTGTGGCTGTAAAAACCAGTGGGAATTGTGGCTGAGTGACACAGGGGCAGGGGAGGGGGGGCTGCAGGAGTCCCAGGCAGTTCCTCTTAAAGGGCCCAGGCATGGACTTATTCAGTCTCATTCCCTCTGAGCTCCAGTGCTGGGGCAGCAGTGTGAAAGGAACCTGGGACATCTGGGGAGGAATTAACTTCTCTGGAATCAGGGCAAGAGTTGGCAGAGGCCAGTGTTCCTTTGCTGAACTCTCCTGCACCATATCTGAATCTACATTAACCTGGCTCTCACTTTTTGCCTTACCCTAGTGATTCCCCGAGATCTCACCTCTTCCTACTTGCAGGCTCATCCAAACTATTTCCAGTGGCTTTTTCATACAACTGCCCTCTCTTGCCTCATCTTTTGACTAAAATCTCTCAAACAAGCATCAGCCGGCATCAGCATGCCCTGTACCTCTCAATAAGTGGCTCCAGGCCTGGTACTAGTAGCAGCCCACCATGGTTCATAGCTTGGCCTCCCCTGGGCACCTCCAAGCTCAACACAAGTAGCAGCCATCTGCAGGTTGCTATGTAGCTCATACTGGATGGCCCCAGGCAGGGACCAACTGAACAGGCAGAGACTGACTTTGCACCTCCTGGGAGGCCCCAGAGCCAGTGGACCCAGTGGTCAGCTTCAACCAACTTCTACCACCTCCATGAGTAACACACTTAAAGGGTAGACTTGGTGAGCACCAAAGACCCACTGAAGCAATTCCTGCTCCATAGGGGTGTCTCCTGCACAGCAGCTCTTCCACTGTAGTTGCAACCAGTCCTCACAGCCAACATGACACAAAGGAAGCAAACAAACTACTGGATATAGAGTTCAAAACAATGGTTATAAGGTTGCTCAAGGACCTAAAAGAGTGCTTCAAGGGACTTAATGAGAGCTTCAAGGGAGTTAGTGAGACTTACAAGAATCTCAGTGAGAATGTCAAAGACATGAAAAATGACTAGTCAGAAATTAAGCATACAGTAACTGAAATAAAGAATAATTTACAGGGATTCAACAATAGAGAATGCTGAGAATCAAATCAATGATTTGGAATACGAGGAAGCAAAATACACACGATCAGAAGAGCAAAAAAGAGAAAAGAATAAAAAATTATGAAAATAGTATAAGGACCCTTTGAGACAACATTCACATTATGGGGGTACCTGAAGAAGAAGAGAGGGAGCAAGAAATTGAAAACCTTTTGAAAAAATAATGTCAGAAAACTTCCCCTACCTGGTGAAAGAAATAGACATACAGACCCAGGAAGCACAGAGAGTCCCAAAGATGAACCAAAAAAAGCCCACACCAAAACACATCATAATTAAAATGCCAAAGGTTAAAGACAAAGAGAAAATCTTAAAAGCAGCAAGAGAAAAGCAGTTAGTTACCTATAAGGGAGTGCCCATACAACCATCAGCTGATTTCTCAACAGAAACTTTTCAAGCCAGAGGGAGTGGCAAGACATATTCAAAGTGATGAATAGCAAAGACCTACAACCAAGATGACTTTACCCAGCAAAGCTATCATTTAGAATTGAAGGTCAGATAAAGAGCTTCCCAGACAAGGAAAAGTTAAAGGAGGTCATTACCACCAAAGCAGTATTTAGAACAAATGAAA
>NW_006293525.1:231856-249680 GCF_000327345.1 Myotis davidii | reverse complement strand
GAGGAAACCAGTGATCATTAGTTGAAAGAGAGAAGAAGAAGAAGAAGAAGAAGAAGAAGAAGAAGAAGAAGAAGAAGAAGAAGAAGAAGAAGAAGAAGGGGAGGAGGAGGAAGAAGAAGAAGAAGGAGGAGAAGGAGAAGGGAAAAAGATAAAAATATGTACAATAAAATGACAATAAATGCATATTTATCAACAATTAGATCTAAAAATCCAAATAAATGAACAAGGAATCTAATGAACAATATAAACAGATGAAAAAAAAATAGAACCAGAGGCATAGAAACAAGGAACAGACTGAGGAATTTCCGAAGGAATGGTGGGGAGATAAACCAAATAATTTATATGCATATAATATGCATTACCTATGGACACAGACAATAGGATGGTGTAGGCCTGGAGTGGGGCGATGGGAGAACAAAAGGAGGGACATCTGTAATACTCTCAACAATAAAGTTTTTTTTTGTTGTTGTTGTTGTTTTAAAGAAATGTCTGAGGACGTATATGTGGAAAACACCTTAATGCCTGGGATTTGTTCTAAATATATTCCAATCCCAAATGGCAGATAGGTGGACTCATTGTTCTAATCTCTGGACTTAGGTGTATGTTGAGATTTTCTGTACTGAAGGTTTAGAAAAGAAGAAAGAACCCCATTAGTGTCTGGTGAGCATGCGGAGACTGGGTCCTGCCCCCCACCCCCCCATATCTGAGGCCCGTGCCTCATGGTTTTCAGGGAAGTGATCTGGCCCTTTTAACAAAGCACACCCACCCTCGAGGCAGAATCCCACTATAGGTAAGTTACCCTATAGAAGCAGAGGCATAGGCACCTGAGGACACGTGCACAGGCTACCAGTGGGTGCTATACTGACAGGCTGTTGCAGACACAGTGGCCCATCCAAAGGCCCACTCTTCATGCAGCTATGTCAGGAAGGACGACATGTGTGGGGTTGGCCGGGAGGGACATATGTTGTGTGGTTCCATCACCGCCAACCTTAGGATGGATTCTGACTCCTGGCCTTGGAGCTACGAGTGATGACCAAGTATGGAAGTCTCCGTTTCCTCTCCCGCTGGAATAAATCCCACCGCCTGCTCCCAGGCCCATCCCCAAGGGCCCCGGCAGAGGAGGGCTGAGTGCTCCGCCTTCCTGGGAGGCAGACACACCTGTCCTTTCATGTGGTATCGGGCTTCCCTCCATGCTCTCTCACTTTAGGACACGGTGACTTTTCCTTACAGAATCCCTCCAGTGCAGAGCTTTTAAAGTATCATTACATGAGAATAAAGACGCAGACACAGCATAGAACCAGCACGTGCTAAACACCGAAAGCAGCATTTTACAATTCAGGATGCTCGGTGTCTTTAAAAGCACCGGCCTTTCAGGTGTAGGAGAGGGAGGGGGAGCGTGCTGTGTTTTCATTTATTTCTAAGCATTTGCAGCCATTTGAGACTCAGCTTCACCCATGATTGGTGGTTATTCTCTGGAGCTAATCTGGTGTTGGGTTTTTTAATTTCCAAGGCAAGCATAGATTCGTGCCTGTGGTTGCTGCAAAAAGAACAAGAGAACACTGGCTATTCTCACCCATGTGGTCATGGAATTCAAGCCTGCGCAGACTGTTTTTTTATTCACTGCTATGTTCATAGTGCCCAGAATAGAGAAGGTCCCTAGGAAATGTCTGTCAGAGGAAGGAATGAATGAACAAACACCAAAATCATTAACAAGATTGAGTTCTTTAAAAAGTATATAATGTCATATTGTTTACCAGTTCATCCATTGAGCCAGCGAGGGCAGACTGCACCCTGGTGCAGGGCTGGCAGCCGGTTGGCACTCACTAATATTTGTGGAATGAATGAACATCGTAAATCGGTTACAATCCCTGACTTCAGCTGGCTCCTACCTGAGAGGGGATCCCCTTCTCCTGGGGCCACACCTGGGGCTTCTTTCTTACACCCCTGCCTGGAGATCAGGCTGCTGTGGGAGGCAGTAGGCTCCTGAGCACCTGTGCCCTCTCACCCTCCATGGCTTAGAGTAGGGCCCAAATGCCTGTCTCGCCTGCATTGGCCTGACTCAAACACCGCTCCTCGGTGGCTCTCCTGTGCCTCCAGCCCAGCAACATGGGGTGTGCCACGTGTCCACACTGGGGTCTGCCTTGGGGTGCCTCCAGTCCAGTGGCATGGAGTGCACCCTGTCCCAGCTTTCTGTTCTTGGCCACATGTCCACACTGGGGTCTGCCTCGGGGTGCTGAGGTTCTCCAGTGTGGGGACAGTGCCCTTGCAGCCCTCCTCTGCAAATGGCATAGCTTCCAGGGACAAGGTGTGACTCAGTGAAACAAGGATTGCATCTGACATGTGGAGACCTGGCTTGGGGGTCTCTGGGGCCTGCACGACTGGAGGTGGTTGGCAGAATGGTGCCTGTAGATGTTCACAGCCTGGCCCCCAGACCCATGGCTGTGTCACCTTAGGTGGCAAGGGGGCTTTGGCAGATGTGACTAAGGACCTTGAATGGAAGAGAGCCCTGCGTTACCCAGTGGGCCCCATCTGTCACCAGGGAACCAAGAACAGAGGTCAAAGTTGGAGGGATGCACAGGTGCTGGCTTTGAAAGCGGAGGAGGGGCACCTCTAGAAGTTGGGAAAGGCCAAGGACTGATTCTCCCTTGGAGCCTCCACAGGGAGACAGCCTGGCCAACACTTGACTTTGGCCCACTTTGACTTCTGACCTGCAGAACCGTAGATAAAAAGTTTGCATTGTTGAATAGGAACCAAGATGGTGGCATAGGTAACCACCCGTATTTGCCACCTCCCACAACCACATCAAAATTACAACTAAAATACAGAACAACCATCATTCAGAACCACTTGAAAGCTGGCTGAATGGATGTCCTACAACTAGAGAAGTGAAGAAGAAAGCACATTGAGACTGGTAAGAGGGGCGGAGGCGTGGAATGGGCTGGCCTGACACCTACATGTGGCAGTTTTAAATCAGGAGGGATATCTTGGTTGTAGAGGCCTCTTGTGAAAAAGCAAGGGGTCCAAGCCTCACACCAGACCTCCAGCCCAGGGTTCCAGAGCTGGGTAGAGAAGTTCCTGTAACTTCAGGCTATAAAAACCAGTGTGGATTGTGGCTGAGTGACACAGAGGCTGCTATAGTCCCAGGCAGTTCTTACATGATCTCACTTCCTCTGAGCTCCAGCACTGGGAGGCAGCTTTGGGGGATCCTGGGGCATATGGGGAGGAACTGGTTTGTCTGGCATCAGGTCAGGATCTCAGGGGCAGCTTTCTCCCAGACAGTGGGTGCTCACAGGGGTCATTATTCCTGGACTGGGACCTCCCCATCACAGACCTGACTGCCAGCCATATCTGAGTTTCCATCAGCCTGGCTCACACTATTTGCTCTGCTCTGGTGATTCCAGGAGACCCTGCCCCAGCCAATTTGAAGCCCCTCACAAGTTGTTTGTAGCAGCTTTTCCATATGCATGGCCTGTCCTGGCTGAGGCTTCAGACTTTTCTAAAATCTTTCAAACAAGCAGCAGCTGGTGTCACCATGCCCAAAATCTATCAGTAAGAAGCCCAAGACCCAGCACTAGCACAAACCTTCCTTGCTTCACAGCAGGGCCTTGCCTGAGTACCTCCAAGCCCAATACAAATAGCAAATAACAGCCATCTGCAGATCTCTCTATAGCTCCTGCTGGGTGGCCCCAGACAGTGGCTGACTTTGCACCTCCCAGAAGGCCCCAGAGCCAGTGTATCCAGGGAACAGCTTCAGACCACACCAGATTACAGCTCTATACTTCCACAAGCAACACACTAACGGGGCAGACTCAGTGAGCACCAAAGCCCCACTGAAGCAAGTCCTGCTCCATAAGAGTGTCTTCTGCACAGCAGCTCTTCTGCTGTAGTTGCAACTGGTCCTCACAGCCAATTGGCCTAGAGGTCAATTCCTCCCAGAGATGCCAATAGTAATCAAGGCTCAACTACAACAAGATTGCACACACCCACACAGGGGTGCACCTAGAGGGCCCAACTCAGGTGATGGGAGGCTGAGCCACTGGGCCCTACAGTTCACCTACTAAACAAAGCCACTCTATCAATTTCAGGAGACATAGCAGCTCTACCTAATACATAGAAACAACTCAGGGAAGCAGCCCAAATGTGTAGACAAAGAAACATGTCATAAAGGAAAGAAATGGAAGCAAGCCAACTACTGGATACAGAGTTCAAAAGAATGATTATAAGGTTACTCAAGGGACTTAATGAGAGCTTCAAGGGACTTAGTGAGGCTTACAAGAATCCTACTGAGAATTTCAAAAACATGAAAAAAGACTAGTCAGAAATCAGGCATACACCTGAAATAAAGAATAATTTACAGGGAATCAACAGTAGAGTAGAGGATTCCAAGAATCAAATCAACAATTTGAAATATGAGGAAGCAAAAAGCACCCAATCAGAACAGCAAAAAGAAAAAAGAATCCATGAATATGCAGATAGTGTAAGGAGCTTCTTGGATAACTTCAAGCATACCAACATTCACATTATGGGGTGCCAGAAGGAGAAGAAAGAGCACAAGATATTGAAAAACTATTCGAAAAAATAATGATACAAAACCTCCTCTCCCTGGTGAAAGAAGTAAACTTACAAGTCCAGGAAGCACAGAGAGTCCCAAATAAGAGGAACCCAAAAAGGCCCACACCAAGGAACATTATAATTAAAATGTCAAGGCTTAAAGACAAGAGGGAATCTTAAAAGCAGCAAGAGAAAAGAAGTTAGTTACCTACAAGGGAGTGCCCATATGATTGTCAGTTGATTTCTCGGCAGAAACTTTGCAGCCCAGAAGGGAGTGGCAAGAAATATTCAAATAAATGAAGAGCAAGGATCTACAACCAAGATGACTCTACCCAGCAAAGCTATCACTTAGAATTGAAGGTCAGATAAAGAGCTTCACAGACAAGAAAAAGCTACCGGAGTCATCACCACCAAACCAGTATTACATGAGATGTTGAAGGGTATTTTTTAAGAAGAGGAAGAGGAAGAGGAGGAGGAGGAGGAGGAGGAGGAGGAAGAAGAAGAGGAAGAAGAAGAGGAAGAGGAGGAGGAGGAAAAAGAAGAAGAAGAAGAGAAGAAGAAAGAAAAATCCTATATAATAAAAGCCTAGGAGACATCACTTCCTTGTGTGACATCATCACAAGATGGCCACCACAAGATGGCCAGCAGGGGAGGGCAGTTGGGGGTGAACAGGTTGTCAGGGGAGGGCAGTTGTGGGTGATCAGGCCTGCAGGGGAGGGCAATTGGGGGTCATCAGTCCAGCAGGGGAGAAAAGTTGGGGGCAAACAGGCTAGAAGGCAGAAGCGGTTAGGGGCAATCAGGCAGGCAGGCAAGCAGTTAGGAACCAGCAGTCCTGGATTGTGTGAGAGATGTCCGACTGCCTGAGGCATGGAAACATGGAACAGACTGACGAATCTCAGAGGGAAGGAGGGTTGGGGGTTGGGAAGAGGTGAAACAAAGATCTTATATGCATACTAGTGGCCTCGTGCACAAAATTCATGCACATTAAAAGGTGATTAATTAGAGGAAATATTTTAATACTAGAAGCCCTTTGCAGGAAGATTCCTGCAAGAATAGGGTTTCCTGTGGCCGGAGCAAAGCAGAGAAGTGAGCAAAACCTGCCAAGGCCTGCTTCCCTCCTGCCTCCGCCGCCCTGCTTCCTTCTGCAGCACTTGGCTTCCTTCTATGTTGTCTCAGTCTTCGCTCCACGCCTGCATATGCAAATTAACTGCCCTCTTTGTTGGGTTAATTTGCATAGTCGCTCTGATTGGTTGGTGGGCATAGCGGAGTGACACCAATTTGCAGGTTTCTCTTTTACTAGTGTAGATTGCTATTTGCCCTTTCTCTATAATAGAAGTGTCAGAGATGAAAGAAAATTAGTAAAATGTATATGAAAATCTTCCTCTTGTCAGAGCCTGGGGTGTACTGTGGGATCCAGAGTCAAGTCCCCGCCCATTGCACGAGACCCAGACCCAGCCGGCCCCACCCTTGTCAAGTCCTGCCGGGCAGGGGGCGCAGCCTCAGGTCTCTCAGTGCACCCTCATGTTCCCCAGCCCAATGCTGGGGTGGGGGGCACAGCCTGAGGTCCCTCAGCTCTGCACCAGGGCAGGGGGCATGGCCTGAGGTCCCACGGCTCAACACCAGGGTTGGGGGTGCGGCCTGAGGCCCCCTAGCCCAACACCGGGGTTGGGGGCATGGCCTGAGGTCCCCTGTCAAGCCCTACCAGGTGGGGAGGGCAGCCTCAGGTCCCTGCTGATTGCTCGTTAAGGCTCGTTACAGGAACTCAGCCTCCGCTGTGGGTGCAGCCATCTTGTGTTATGGAAACCTCACCTCCGCTGTGGGCGCCGCCACCTTTGTGACCATGTGATGGTCAATTTGCATATTCCATCTTTATTAGATAGGGTATGCATTACCCATGGGCACAGACAATAGGGTGGAGGGGAGGGCTGTCTGTAATACTCTCAACAATAAAGAGTTTTTATGTTTGCATTATTTCAGGCCAGGAATGTGTCACTGCAGGAGCTGGAAACGCATAGAACATGGATCTTAAAGCCCAGACCAGTTGCCTTTGCATCTCCCCAGGATTTGGAGGTACAGGGAGGAGTTTTCTGTTCTGGGTCATTCCAAAGAGCGGAAGGACTCAGGTGAGACGGTTCAGATTCCCACCTTCCCCCGGAACAGGGGGTGCCTGTGGGGTTACCCATTTCTTGTCTCTCCAGCCTCTGTTGCAGGCGGGTCCAAGGAGAGAGGCTATCTGAGCAATTTCCTCTGTGTGCGCCACTCTGGGGACCTCCTGGCCAGGTGGTGGGCAGGGTCTCAGCGCTCTGCGCCTCCCAGGCTGTGCGTTCTCTCAGAGCCACTAGAACAGAAGCCGCCAACCAGACCTCACAGGGCTGCAGGGAGCCCCAGGTGCGACCCTGGGGTCCCTGGTGGAGGGCAGTGTGGATGCTGGAGCCCTGGCCATCTCTGGGGGCACCTGTGCATCTAGACAAGGCTGATGAGACGCAGGTGAGGGGTATTTGAAAGTGTGGAGAGTCAAGTAACCACTGCCCTTCATCCAGGTCCAAGGCTTAGCGGTCAGGGCGGGACGCAGAGAGAGCAGGGCCGCCCTCTCCGTGGCTGCGGGGTCCTCCTGCGCCCAGCAGCCCCTGGCCCAGGGGAGACAGGAACCCTCATTAGAGGAGGCCGTTCCTAAGCAAGGACTCCCCCTCACACACCAGCACACACTCACACTCATGCACTTATACACTAGCACAAACTAACACTCTCACACACACTCACACTCATACACGCTGACACATACCCATACACACTGACACACACATGCTGACATATAATCACACACTCATACATGCTGATACTCTCACATCCATGCCAGCACACGCTAACACATGCACACTCACACATGTTGACACATCCTCGAACACTGACACTCTCACATACATGCTGATACACTTACACACACTCACACGCGTTCACCTGGCTCTACCTGATGGCAATCCCTGACCTACCGTGCGCCTCGGCCCCCAGCCCCCAGCCCCAGCGCTTTCCCACTCTCCCTTGCTTCCAAGGTGAGGTGACATGACGAGGCACTCTGGTCCCCCTCCTCCCTGGATGAGTTCTGCCTGCCCTGAGGGTCTCGGTGCCTCTCCTGGGGGTCCCCAGGAATGATGGTGCAGAGGGGACAGCAGTCCCCATGGGTCAGGACCAGCAGCCAGCAGTGCAGGGGACTCAGGTGAGTCCCCAGGTCCCCCACCTCCAGTCTGGGGCTGCGGCCGCACACTGACCGCTCCCCGTCCCTGGCCCTCCCGCCTGCCTCGCGGTCCCCGCTCCAGGAGCTGGGAGGCTGTATGAAGTTATGTGCTTGCCGAGCTGACAGCAGCCTCCGGGCTCAGCCTTTGATCCGCCTGTCTGCTGACATGTTCAAAACAGCCCGGTTTCCAACCTCCTGGGCCCTGGGCTGGCGGTGCCAGCTGGCCTGCAGGGGTGTGGCAGGGGACACTGCGCTGGGAGCACAGCATGGACCCGACCGTATGTGCATATATGCTTCACCTGTGGGCACAGGCACTAGGGTGCTGACGGCCTGGGCGTGGCCGAACGGTGGCGGGCCCTCCTGGCGGGAGGGTTGGGGGACAGCCGCCCCTCTCCACTCAGCTGCTAGAGACCCGGGCTCAGGAAGGCGGTATGTGTGGAAGTACAGGTCAGGGCTCCGTGGGGACATGTGAATGAGCCTTCAGGGGTGGCCCCTGGGATGGTGGTGGCCAGAGAGGGCTGGTCTGATTTCTCCAGTGTCCTCGATGGCACAGAGGATGACAAGGTGTCCTGAGGGCCGGCGGTCTTTGCTGGGTGTGGGGGTGGGGATGGAAGAAAAGCGCACGGGGCAGTGGGGGCTGGAAGTCCGCGTTCCAGGTGTGGGCAGGCTGGCTGCCCTCTCTGTCCCCCCGGCATCCTCACATGGTCGTCCCCTGGTGTGTCTGGTGTCCTCATCACCTCTTCTTATGAGGACCCCAGTCCTATGGGCTCAGGGACCCCTGATGAGCTCATTTTACCTGAAGGGCCTCTTTGAAGACCCATCTCCAAATACTGTGGATTGGGGGACGGGATTCAGCCTGGAACTCAGCCTCTTACATGCTCTTTCCTCCTGGAAAGACTCAGGTTTTGTCCGCAGCATGGGCCGGGGGAGACGCGGGGTGACGCAGGCTTTTCCTCCAGGGGCTGAGGCTGGTGACACGTCATGTGTGTGTGAGCGAGGTCCCAGGTGCAGGAAGCATCGGGCGGCACTGCCTGGCATGTGCCCGAAGCGCAGGCAGGTCTGAGTGGGGCTTTGTGGCTGCGGGAGCAGGAGGTCTTCCCAGAGCCGCGTGTGTGCAGGCCCGAAGCAAGCAGGTCTGGGCAGTGGGCAGAGGCAGGACCCTGCACGGAAGGGGCGGCTGAGGACGGGGCTCGGCTTGAACCTCTGGTGCCAGGGGGCCATGGGCGAGGAGAGCGGGGGTTGGGTCGTGTGCGAGGTGGGTCTGTGAGAGCAGTGGGTACGGGACCAGGGTTGGAATTCTCTGGGCTGTGGGGGCTGTGACTTAGTTGGTCGCGGAGCTGTGACCCCAGTGGCAGAGCTGGGGAGAGGGAAGTAAAAAACACCACCTCCTGGGGTCGAGAACGTGACCGAGGTCAACCGTCATTCAAGGAGCCTGGCTGGGCCCACAATGCTGGCTGGTGTCCCCACGGGACAATGGCCCAGCTGTGCCTGCCAGCCCTCGAGCCCCAGGCCTGTCCCAGGGCGGAAATCTGCCGCTTGGACAACTGTAACCACCATTAGCATTGAAAAATGTTTTGCTTTTTGAGGACAAAGAGAAGGGAGAATCGAGAGAAGGCAACTGGTCTTGATTCTGGGGCGGCAGGGACCGTGAGAGTTAGAGCTGGAGGTTCCATCACGACATGGGGACCCCTGCACCGGCCCAGGCTGCACGGAGAGAAACCGAGGCAGGAAACCTGGATTTTGTTCAGTTGCAGCCCAGCTCTTCACAGCATTTTCCTCTTTGGTTTAATACTGTGCTTCAGCCACACATGGAAGGACCTTCCGCTGCCATTTCTGGCCTCGAGGGTGGGTCCTGGGCTGGCGGGCAGCGGGTGGGGGCAGGGTGCAGCCGGCGGCCAGTCCTGACCCGACCCCTCTCCTCTCCGTGCGATAATTGTCCCAGAACGGAGCCGAGCCTCTCCGGTCCTCACGTGCGCCCTCGGGCGGCTGCGGGGCAGTGAGGCTGCCTTAGCGTCACCGTCACCGAGGCCACTGGCTGCGGCAGAAGCGCCACCCGGCACCTGGCAGCGTTTCTGAGCTGGCGGCTCACAGTGAAGCCCTTGCGGTTTCCAGACTTTCCCACGTGACCTGCCCTTTGAAAGGGGCTGGTGTGGAGGTCACGTGAGGTCCCTAATGTGATTAGGAGTGCGGCTGTGACTGGAGGTCCGGGCATTTGAATGGAGCATGACCAACTCCTAGAAGCCCCTGCTCACTGCCTGTCAATCAGTAAATGGTGTTTATGCTGATGAATCTTCTTTTTCTTTTTTTAATCCTCACCCGAGGATATTTTTTCCGTTGACTTTTAGGGAGAGTAGGAGGGAGGGAGGAGGGAGAGAGGGAGGGAGGGAGGAGGGAGGTCAGGAGGGAGATACTTGGTTGGTTGCCTCCCACACGCGCCCTGATGGGGGGGGGGGGCGGGGGATGAACCTGCCACCGAGGTACCTGCCCTTGACCCGGAATCGAACCTGGGATCCTTCAGTCCGAGGGCCGACGCTCTAACCACTGAGCAACTGGCCAGGCTATGCTGAGGTTTCTTCAGGCCAAGCTGAGGGGCCAGCCCTGGGGTGGAGTCGGCTGGGGTCAAGCCCTGGCTCCACGAGGTGCAGGTTGTGTGACCAGAAGCAAACGGATGGGGCCGCGGTGAGGACCAGCTGGAGATGGGCTGCTCTCGGGCCTCCCTGGGCGGAGGCCCCAGCCTGTGGCCGTTCGTGGCCAGGCAGCTGACTGCGGGCGGGCTCTGCGGGTGAGGAATTGCACTGGGGAGCGGGGAGACGTGAGTCCCGGGATGGGCTGGACAGAGCCCCTCCTTCAGCTCTGCTCTCCCTGTGAGGCCAACCTCACCTTCCAGAAATGGCATCTTTGTGCTTCACACTCTGGCTGAATCTACTTGTCGCCCAGGACCTGTCTCCCCATCGTCCTGAGTATAGAGCCCCCAAGTGTCAGCAGGTCCCTCGGCCAGAGAGAGCCTGTGGGAGGCCGTGAGGGAGCTCTGGCCAGTGGGCAGGGCCGATGCCGACCCCAGGGCGCGTCCTCACGGAGGCGCTGCTGCCCACCTTACTCTCCCACGCAGGGGGCACGACGCGCCAGGCGGCACGGAGCACAGGGCAGGCACAGCGCCTGCCTGGGGAGCACAGCCCCGACCAGCACACTCATCCGGGAGGCGGCACTGCTCAGTCGCTCATGTGTTTCCTCAACGCATGGGATGGGCCTCGCCTGTCCCAGCACCTGGCAAATGTCCGTCTGTCCCGCAGTGACCATCTGAGGTGCTGCCACTCTCCTACACGGGAGGACACTGAGGCAGCGTGGGTGCAGCACTTGGCTAAGGACACAGCGAGTTGGTGGCGGCAGCAGGACTTGACGGGCTCCTAACCACCAGGCCAAGCTGCCCAGAGCCTCTGCGGCACCGCACGGGTGAGCCTGGAATGCAGAGGGAAGGCCCCAGCACGCACCGAGGGTGAGCCCGGCTGCCCGAGACAGGGGCTGCCAGAGCCAGAGCGGGCAGTGACTGTGCCCTCTGGGGAGAGGAAGGTGCCCCCGCGGAGTCCCCACTGAGCTCTGTGCTGTGCACGGTCTCCACTGTCACTCTGGGTTCTATCGCTTAAGCGCAAAGTGGTCAGATGTCAGATGGACAAGTAAAATGGCAACGTCTTCTGGTGTGAAGAGAACTAGACAGTGATACGGAGGAAGATGTCAACCGCGGGAGAGACTGTGTATCTCTTCTTGGAAACCTGAGAGCCCGCAGACCCCCCTGAAAGGGGCCCCCAGCATGGCAGTGGGGGGGACAGAGGCCAGACTCAGGGCAGCAGGACAAATGTAGCCCCGGCAGGTGGCTGGGGCCCGGGACAGAGCCCGAGGCAGGTCCCTGTGAGCAGGGTGCAGCACGGGGAGTCTGGAGCCCTAAGTCCTGTCCTGGCCCCCATCGTGGGACACCCGGGGAGCCAAGCTTCCCGGTGCCTCCGTTTCTTCATCGTAAAGTCAGGGCTGGGTCAGATGCTCCCGAAGGTCCCTGGGGCTCCCACACTCGGGACCAGTCTGCTTGCTCCCGTGAATGCAGGCCGACCCTCCTGCACTCTCCTCGCCTCCGGCATCCTGCGGGCCTCACCATCCCCTGACTGCCTCAGGCTCCGTGTGCTCAGTCCCCAGGGCTGCTTAACAAAGAACCACACACGCCCTGGCCAGCGTGCTCAGTGGTTAGAGCATCTGGCCGCACACCAAAGGGTCGCAAGTTCGATTCCCGGTCAAGGGCACGCACCTGGGTTGCAGGTTTGGTCCCTAGCCCAGGGCAGGGCAACCAATCCATGTGTCTCACATCAATATTCCTCTCTCCCCCCACCCCAACCCTCCTTCCCTTCCACGCTCTAAAAATCAATGGGAAAATATCCTGGACTGATTGATTTTAGAGAGAGAAGAAGGGAGAGAGAGAGAAAGAGAAGCATCAATTTGTTGTTCTGCTTATTGATGCATTCATTGGTTAACTCTTGTCTGTGCCCTGACCAGGGATCGAACCTACAGCCCTGGTGCAGCAGGATGATGCTCCAACCAACTGAGCCACCTGGCCAGGGCCGAGTTTCTCACGTTTTCACAGGACTCCAGTCACATTGGATTTTGGGCCACCTGACTCCAGGACGCGTCAGCTTAACTGATTACATCAGCAATTACCCTGTTTCTAAATAAGGTCGCAGTCTGAGGTCTTGGGGTGAAGACGGCAGCATCTCTTTGGGGGGATGCAATTCAACACACAGCACCCCGTTCTCTCGAGTTTAAAACGTGAAGACTGTCCCCTGCCCCACAGGGTCTGGGGGAGGATTTAATGATCGGTGCATCTGAGGTCCTTTCACAGAGCCTGGCACACAGTTCATGCTCAGTAAACACTATTGGTGCTGCCATCTGTGCAGCTGTGAGACTCGGCGGCGAGTTAACAAGGAGAGGGAAATGGCTGGAATCGGGTGTGGAGGCCGAGACTTCCCGTTTAAATGTGGACGAAGGCTGGTCAGGTATCCAGGGTCCCCAACATAGCAACCCCCTGAAACCGAGTCCACCCCGTTTCCCAGGCGTCACAGAGACAGCCTGCCCCCAGGGCGGAGAGGGAGTGAGTGCCCGCTCCCGGGGCGGCCATGCCTGCTGTTTGCTGATTGCTGAGGTGGAAGCGCTCACCGAGGCAATTTCAAGCCTGGGAACAAGGAGCTACGAAGACATGTACACAGAAGAAACGCCTGCTGGCTGCTGGGCCGGGGCGGTCCCACGTGTCCTGCGGTCCTGGCTTCGGTCAGCAGGTCAGGCAGGTGCCGCCAGCAGGTGGAAGTGAGGTTAACGGCGTTTGGCTTAAAGAACTGCCGGTGACTCAGCTTACCGCGCCCGCCTCCCCTTCTCCTCGGGGAGCACTGCCCTTGGGGTCTATCGCGACACCACAGCGGCCCCCCCTTACCCGGGCTTTGCTTTCCGTGATTTTTTTTTGAGTTGAGTTACCTGAGCTCAACCACATTTTAAAAATATCAAATGGAAAATTCCATAAGCAAACACTCCATCCACTTTCAGTTCCTCACTGTCCTGAGTGGCCTGATGGAATCTGGCAGCCTCCCACCCTGTCCCGCCCAAGGACCTGACTCGTCCCCTTGTCTGGCGTCTCCATGCGGTACAGACAGGACAATAGGTGACTAGCAGAGGCCATTCACCTCAGCTCTATTACAGGGCATTGTTATCATTGCTCTATTTTACATTTTAAAATGTATCGATTGATTGATTTTACAGAGCGAGAGGAAATGGGGGGTGGACAGAAAAAGAGATCAATTTGTTGTTCTACTTATTGACACATCCATTGGTTGACTCTTGTATGTTCCCTGACCAGGGATCAAACCCACACCATGTAGGGTTAGTATTAGGTGTGGTGGCGCAGTGATGAAGAAAGCTGAGGAGACAGAGTGAAAGCATAAGCTGGTGAGATGCACGTTAAAAGCACCGCCACTGGAGGAGCCACGCCTCAGCATGTAGAGGCCGTACATGGCAAACCCACAGCCAACATCACACTCAGTGGGCAAAACTGAAAGCATTGCCTGTAAGGACAAAACAAGGCGGGGACGTCTGCTTTCACCACTCGTATTCAGCACAGCGCTGGAAGTCCTGGCCACAGAGAGCTGACAAGAGGAAAACAAAAACGGCATCCAAATTGGAAAGAAGGAAGTAAAACGCTTATTATTTGCAGATGACATGATATTGTACACAGAAAACCCTAAAGACTCCACCAAAAAACTACTAGATTTAATAAATGAATTTGGCAAAGTAGCAGGATACAAGATTAACACCCAGAAATCAATGGCATTTTTATATACCAGTAATGGATTCCCAGAAAGAGAAACTAAAAATACAACCCCATTTACCATTGTAACAAAAAAAATTAAGTTACTTAGGCATAAACCTAACCAAGGAGGTAAAGGATCTGTGCTCAGAAAACTACAGGACGTTGAAAAAATAGAGGAAGATGTAAACAAGTGGAAGAACACACTATGTTCATGGATTGGTAGAATCAACATTATTAAAATGTCCACAAAACAGTCTATAGATTCAATGCAATCCCTACTAAAGTACCAATGGCCTATTTCACAGATCTAGAACAAATACCTTGAAAATTCATATGGAATCAAAAAAAGTCCCAAATAGCCACAGCAATCTTGAGAAAGAAGAACAAAGTTGGAGGGATCACAATACCAGATTTCAAGTTATGCTACAAAGCCGTTGTAATCAAACAGCCTGGTACTGGCATAAGAACAATGGAACAGAACAGAGACCCCAGAAATCCACCCAAGCCATTATGCTCAATTAATATTTGACACAGGAGGCAAGACCATACAATGGAGTCAAGACAGTCTCTTCAATAAATGGTGTTGGGAAAATTGGACAAGTACATGTAAAAAAATAAAACCAGATCACCAACTTACACCATACACAAGAATAAACTCAAAATGGATAAAAGACTTAAATGTAAGTCAGGAAACCATAAAAATCCTAGAAAAAAACATAGACAGCAAAATATCAGCCATCTCATGTAGCAGAATTTTCACCAGATACCTCACCTAGGGCAAGAGAAACAAAGGCAAAAAATAAGTAAGTGGGACTACATCACCCAAAAAGGCTTCTGCACAATAAAAAAACAACAACAACAAAAAAACCCAGCATTAACATGAAAAGGGAACCCACTGCATGGGAGAACATATTTGCCGATGATACAACTGATAAGGGGTTAATTTCCAAAATAGATACAGTACTCATACAACTTAACACCAGGAAGACAAATAACCCAATTAAAAAATGGGCAGAGGAGCTAAATAGACACTTATCCAAAGAGGACATACACATGGCCAAGAAACATGAAAAAATGCTCAGTGTCACTAATCATCAGAGAGATGCAAATTAAAATGACAATGAGGTATCACCTCACACCTGCCAGAATGGCTACCATCAACAAATCAACAAATGATAAGTAGTGGCGAGAATGTGGAGAAAAAGGAACCCTAGTGCACTGCTGGTGGGAATGCAGACTGGTGCAGCCACTATGAAAAATAGTGTGCAGTTTCCTCAAAAAAAATTAAATATGGAACTGCCATTTGACCCAGTGATCCCACTTCTAGTAATGTATATCCTAAGAAACCTGAAATACCAGTCAGGAAGAATGTACACACCCCTATACTCATAGCAGCACAATTTACAATAGCTAAGATCTGGAAACAGCCCCAGTGCCCATCAGTAGGCAAGTGGATAAAAAGGCTGTGGTACATCTACACCACGGAATACTATGCAGCTGTAAAAAGAAGGATCTTTTCCCCTGTGAGACAGCGTGGAGGGACCCAGAGAGTATCACGCTAAGTGAGGTAAGTCAGTTAGAGAAAGACAAGTATCACATGGTCTCACTCATATGTGAAATCTAATGAGCAAAATAAACTGATGAACAAAACAGATCCAGAGACATGGAAGCATGGAACAGACTGATGATTCTCAGAGCAAAAGTGTGTGTGGGGGGGTGGGGGGTGGGAAGAGATTAAACAAAGAACTTACATGCATACACTCGTCACTTTCATGGGTCCTGCCCTGTGCCCATACCTGGACACTCCCCTCCATGTTCCAGGTCCATCCTCTGCCCGTGGGGACCTGCTGATACTTCCCACAGTCTGATCATAACTTCACTCATTCACCAACACCTCATGGCCCTTCACCTACCTCCTTGTCGCGAGATCATCCCTGGTCACCAGTCCCACAGCCTCTAGCCAGAGGCAGAGGAGCCCAGGGAAAATGCTGGGAGGGACTCAGGGAGATGGTGGCACTGTGACGGGTGATGGTGGAGGTGGGGCCTGAATGCTGCAGCCACAAGCCAAGGCACGCCAGGGGTCGCCAAGGGTCCCCAAGGGACACTAAGGGTCCACAGTGGCCACGGGAGCCAGGACGAGGCTGGAAGGCCTGCCCAGGAGGATTGCAGACCGCCGCCTCCGGGCTGTGAGCGGGAAGTTTCTGCTGTCCTAAGCCACCAGTTTACGGCCCCAGGAAACGAATGGAAATGGATCAAGTGACAATTAGAGGCAGGTGGGGCTCGGGGAACCTGGGGACGAAGGTCCCGTTCCTTTCCAGCAGCCCCACAGCATGTGGGGAGGCTGCCCAGAAAGATGGTGTGCGGAGACACTGGGAGGTGAGCTCGCTGCTAGAGAAAAATGCCCCAGACACTCACGGAGGACGGTGCCCAGGCGTCAGGGGTGGCTCCCAGGCCTCAGGAACCACAGCGGGCGCTTCCTCCTCTGAGAGCTGCAAGGCTCAGCCTGGGCCCCTGGCATACACACACCTGCACCCACATGCGCTCACATGTACACACACACCTGCACATTTACATGCACCCACACACACTCACATACCTACACATGCATGTGTGCACATGCACTCACACACATGCATTCACGTGCACTCATGTGCACACTCATACACACACCTGCACAAATATGCACACTCACTCACATGCACACTCACACATATACACAACTGCACACGCTCACATGCAGAGGGTCCTCACAAGCCCCCCTCAGACCATAGGGGCTGAGGCCTGGGAGAGTGGAGGGAGGGTCTGAGCTCCATGGGGCCAGGGTCTCAGAGAGCTGGGCCACGTGAAGGAACCTGAAGGGCGGCCCAGGCTGAAGACCCTCAGAGATCAGGTGCAGCCTGGAGGCCTGCGGAGGGAGCAGGAAAAGGGTGTCCTGGGTGAGGCTGGCAGGGTGGGGTGGGAGGGTGCTGGGGGGCTGGGACCTCTACACCTCCCCCTGGTCCCCATCCCACAGGGCAACCCAGCGCTGTCTCCCAGCTTTGCCCAGAGCCCTCAGAGGGGAAGATGCACAAAAGTGATACTGTGTCTTCAGTATACTGTGTTGGGAGGTACAGGATATTTGTCTTGGTATTGGTAAGAGATAGGACACTTTAAATCTATGCATGATGTAAAATGTTAGGCTGCCCAAGGCCGGTCGCCACCTGCCGGGCTGCCAGGCCGCAGGGCTGCCAGGTCGCCGGGCTGCTGGGATGCCGCGCCAGGTGGTGGGCAGATGCCGCTGAAGAACCGTGTGGAGTCCAGGGCAGTATGCAGACCGCCGCCTGCATAGCAGTGGCCATTGGCACAGACGCCCATTGTCCTAACTGCCCTGCACGATAAGAATTTGCCAGAAGGGCTGCGGTGACAAATGAGTTTATTTTGCCAGCGTGCTGCTGCCGCCTTTCCTTTTTGTTATTCTTATTACCATACCCTTAAACAAAAACTATTTTCTGAGCCAGGGAGCAGGGGGTTCCATTCTTAGTGTTTAGTTTGTCTAATGTGCCTCTGTAAAAGCAAATAACTCCGGGAGAGAAAGGCAGGAGCCAGGAAATGGAATGTGTTTTGTCTCCAGCGGAGTTTCCCTTGAGCGGTTTCGTTTGCTTCCTGTCTCGGGCAGGCTGTGCGCCAGGCCCCCAGTGCGCTGGGCCTCAGGCCGCTCCCCTCAGGCG
>NW_006293525.1:229312-231786 GCF_000327345.1 Myotis davidii | reverse complement strand
AGGAACAAAGCAGGGCCTGCAGAATCAGCCTAATGCGGAGAAAATAGGATTAGGCCCGAGTATCAGCAAGGTAAGTCGGATTACCGGCAAGGTTCAGTACCTTTTGGCAGCCTCGCTGGGGTTTTTAATTGTACAAAGGTATACGTTTCCCTTCCCTGGTTTTATTTAAAGAGGCTATTTGTTTGTGCCCAAGAGGTAAATGGTGAGCGATAAGGCTCTGTGTGGAATTGGAAACAGATAACCTTGCAAAATGACATTCGCCTTGTACCCTGGGACACGCATGGCAGGTGCGGGCAGAGAGCCGCGCCTGCTCCGTTACCGCCTCTTGCCCCCTGGCGTCGCTTTGATGGAAAGACACCCACCCGCGCCAGTCGGCTGACACCGGCGCTGTCCCCTGGCGACAGGGACTCGGCCGCAGTCGGCTCATTTTTACATACCCGAAGTCGGCATTTAAACACTTCTGGATGGGGCGGAGAGCCCTCAGCCAGGGAGGAAAGCGTCATGCAAGCACGGTGGTTCATAGACGGGAAAGCATATGCTGGCATCTGTATTGCGTTTTGTCACATGCAGATTGGGCGAAACTGGCTCATCAGCTCCTGTGTGTTTGAAATGAACCGTTTCTTTGGGGGCAGGACAAGGGAGCACTTAGCGTTTGAACCACGTGGCAGTGAACGCTGGGGGCACAGGGCTGCAGCTCCCTTCGCTCCCCGTCGCCCGGCCTCGCCCACCGGCCCCTGGGAGGGCGCTGATTGCAGGTCCCCAGGGTCACTGCAGGCAGAGCCAGAGGGGGCAGAACCAGGGTTGGCTGAGACGGAAACATTGCAGAAGCTCAAAGTCAAAGGACAGGAAGTTATGCCGGCTCCATTCCCACCTCGGGGAGGCTGGGCAGCATGGCGGGGAGAGGGGGAGGAGGTACTAGCTTCCCTCCCGGACTCTGCTAAGGGGGTCGGCATGGAGTCGGAGTGTCCCCAGGAGAACACTGCGGGGTCAGAGCTGGGGAGAGCTGCGTGAGGTACCTCTGGGGCTCCTGTCAGCGGCACTGGTCGCAGGAAGAGAGCGCGGAGTTTGCTTTGCGGCTCTTTACCGGCATCTGGGAGGTCCGGGCGGCCCCGCGGGGTCTCCCTCCGGGCTCTGGTGGTGACCTAGGCCCACTCAGGACGCCATAGGCCCATTTTGATTTCCGTGGTGAGAGGAGACACAGGGTTTTGTTTATTTTCTTTTCCTCTTTCCCATATTTAATGTGGATGTGGGTGTACATCTAGCTGATGCCACACTTCATCCTTTAGGACAGTGGTTCTCAACCTTCTGGCCCTTTAAATTCAGTTCCTCATGTTGTGACCCAACCATAAGATTATTTTTGTTGCTACTTCATCACTGTCATGTTGCTACTGTTATGAATCGCCATGTAAATATCTGATATGCAGGATGGTCTTAGGCGACCGCTGTGAAAGGGTCCTTCGACCCGCCAAAGGGGGCGCAACCCACAGGTTGAGAACCGCTGCCTTAGGAGCTGATCAGCCAGGGCTCTCTCTAGGGCTGGAGAGGAGGACAGCATCTCCACTGAGGGGGATGAGACCCCGACCTGCCGTCTCCCCTCTGTGCCGGGATTGGGTTCCTGTGCTTCTAGTCCTAAGGGCCTGGGAGCGGCTCTCTGCCTCTCCCTCCTCTAAGCTGGGAAGCTCGGAGGGGCTTCCTGGACTTCAGACCAGGTCCATGCACGGGGTGTTCATTTCCCCAGGGGACCCACCTGCACCCCCTCTCCTCCTCTAGCTCATCTACCGGAACCCCAGGCTGAAGACGGTGAGCAAATGTCCCCCAGAGCCGGCCCTCGGCAGGGGGTCTAGCGTGGCTGTGCGTTGACCAAATGTGGGGAAAACACCAAAATGTGCATCCCGGGGCGGGCGTGTCCCTGTGCACCCCAGCGTGTTTCTTAGGGGGAGACTGTCCTGGTGCCCATGCGTAGCTGTTCCTTTCGTTAGAAAAGCGGGGTACTCCATCCTCCGAGGGGAGGGGAGCCACAGAAACTCCCTGAACAGAGAGGAGGGCGCAACTTCTCCGCAAGCCGCCCCCAAGGAGCAGAGGGAGGGGGCGGTTCTCCTGACAAAAGGGGCGCTGGGAGACCCCCCCAGGCAGGCCTTCTCCTTGGAGCCTTTAGTCTGCACTCCAACCCACAGACACTGCAAATAATAACCCAGCATCGTGGAGGCCCTGTGTTTTCCCGGTGGTCTGGGCGGCGAGGCTCATCTCCTGAGAGCTCCTGGCCCCGGGGTTGCCCGCTGTTGTTTTTGTTGGGAGAGGCGTTTGGGGACGGGGAGTGCCTGGCGAGCGTGGGGGAGACGTTAGGAGACGCGGGAAGAATCCAGCCCCAGAGCCAAGGAGGCCCGAGTGCAGGGAAGCCCGGCCAGGTGTGTGCAGCGTGGGAGGGGACGTGCTAGGTCTGTGGGCTGCACTCAGGCGGCCCACGAGGAACCGAA